>NW_007578269.1:234944-238023 GCF_000690725.1 Stegastes partitus
ATTTCTCCCCGTGCAGCGTGGGTTCTCTCCGGGTTCTCCGGCTTCCTCCCACAGTCCAGAAACATGCTGAGGTTAATTGGTGATTGTAAATTGTCCGTAGGTGTGAATGTGTACGGTGTAGAGATAATGGATGGATGGTATCAACTGGTTTAAGATGCTGTGTCGCTAATTCAAACTACTTGGTTAAGTTTAAGATTGTGAGTTAAATGCTAAACAGTGAAGCACGAGACAGGACATCATAAGTTTTTTAACATCTAAACAAAATCAAATGTGTTCAAAGTGTTTTTGGTCTAAACTGAACCGAACATGATAGACAGGAGTCGAACCTCTCACAGCACTTAACATGGTGAAGTATGGACCAGGTATGGACCAGGTCTGGACCAGGTATGGACCAGGTATGGACCAGGTATGGACCAGGTATGGACTCCCTCTGAGCAAGTGGTCAGATGTCAAGTACATTCCAACAGTTGTTGGGGAGAGGAGCAGCCAAAAATCCTGAACCACGGCAAGAGGGTGCTCAGGGACGGTGAACAACTCTGACTCACAGTGGATCCATCTCAGAACTTTCAGCACTTAATGCTGCTAATGTCTTGATGCCAGATCCCAGAGGGGGCCTTCAGAGGCTTTACAGACTCTATACGCAGAGTCGTTTTGGCACCACACGAAGGACCAACATCACACCAGGCAGGGATGGTCATAATGTTTGGGCTCATCACTTCATTCTGTCCGATCAGTTTGTCTGAGCTCACGTCCTGGGAGTTGCTCTCCAGCGTGCATCTGAGCGGGTCGGCGTGAGCTGTCAGGACTCGTGTAGTTACTGGAAACCCAAACAAGCTGCAGCTCTGTAGCCGGATCGCTACGTTGCTTTGATGAATCACTTCGTTCACTGTCACAGGATCGCTTAATGGAGCGTTTAATTACGGGGTAGGCAGCGTAGTTCTGGTATCACATCCAGATTTTCACGTCAAATCCAATATTGCATTTAAAACATAAGGATGATTTAACATTTGAGTGCCACAACAAATATGAAATCGCATTAGAACAAGATTCTGCGACGGCATGTGACAGCTTTACAGCAGCGTTTCCATGAGGATTATGTCAGTCGTCCATCTCAGAGCTGTGGAGCCTCATTGTTCCAAAGTAAAAGAGTCTTGAAGCTGTGTCGGGATCGTTTACCGTCGTTTTCACCCGTTTGTCTGCTGCAAGAGACAAACTGATGCTCGCTTTGCTCCTTTGTTCATCCATCAGAGACGGTCGAGAGGAGTCGGGTCACGAGGTGTCATACATGTGTTTGTAAGGAAGCATGTTTTATGACCGGTAGTCGCAAATGGCATCAATCCCGAGTGCCGAGTGTGACTAAACAGATAAACAAAATGATAGCCTCACTCAGTGTAGGGCACAGATGAAGCATGACTTCAACTGGACCATCCATCCATCCATCCATCCATCATCTCTACACCTTAACCCTCACCAGGGTCATGGGGGGTGGAGTCTATCCCAGCTGACTCAGGGTGAAGGCAGGTTCACCTGGACAGGTAACCAGTCTGACAATTAGGTTTTGTTTTTTTTGTTTTTTTAAACCAACTATTAAAATAAGCTTTAGTTGCAGCCCTTCAGTGAACCTTCATTAAACCAAACTCCATTCAGAAAAGTTCCAATTTAAAACCAGACAGAATATTTATGAATAAATCTGGATTTTTTCCTCTGATTTGGTCTCCTCCAGTAGATTATAGAATCAGGATGAATTTCTGTCACTAATTACAAGTAATTAAAAAGATGAAAATAAAATAAAAGTCTAAATTCTGTGATTTAAGCTTCTCAATTGGGATTATTTTCTGGTTTCTGACAGTAAACTGACAAAACAAGACATGTGTGGAAACTCTGCTCCACATTTTTCATAGTTTTGTCATCAACAATTAAAATAATTAGTTTCAGCCCTTTAATGAACTTTCATCAAACCAAGCTCCGGTTTGGAAACGGCTCCTCTAACATGGAGACTCCACGCAGAAAGATCCTCGCCGGGACGCCAACCGGCGACCTTCTAGCTGTGAGGCGGCGGCGCTAACCACTGAGCCACCTGGCAGCAGAAAATGGAAGCTGAACAAGCGTGACCGTACAGCAGCAGCCCTCAGTGAGGAGAACCGATGGAAGGAGAGCTGATGGCTGTGAGAGAAAGGAAAGAGAAAGGAGTCGTCGAACCACCAGATCAGGATCAGACTTTAATCCGTCAATTAAGCCGAGTGAACGGAGCGATGTCCTGTGACGTCCCTCGCTCACCCTCCCTGGCTCGTCCTCTCTTTTCTCCTCCGCTAGCTCTGTGGACTCGCTCATAGGACATTAGCACGATGATGCCAGCTCCTCTCAGACATTTTCTGCTCTGTTTTTCTGTCACATTTTGTCAGAAAAAGCACAGACTATCTGGGGGGATGCTGCATTTATAAGATGAAGGGAGGGAGCGGTTCAGATAATAGCTGGGGGGTGAGAGGAGCTGAGAAGAAGTAATTCTGACGCCACGGTTCATGTATGCAAAGCTCATAAGCACGAAGCACATGAAGAGTAAAACATTAGTTCAGTTAGCAGGATGAGAGAGTCTGCTCTTTGTTGGGGGGACTTATCTTGTGAGAGCAGGGGAATAAAAGACATGAAGGAGGAACGATGGGAGAAACCAGAGAAAGTTACAGAGGAGAGCAGGATTTCTCTGGATTGAAGTGACGCCGCAACCCAGAAATCAGCCTGTTTTGACAATTGCATACCTGCAAAAGCGACAGAAAGGAGACACAGGAAACCCCGAAGACAGATATTTATCGCCGGTGTTTGAAGTGACATATCTGCCAAAATGAAGGCAGAAAGAAAGAAAAGAAAGAAAGAAAGAGAAACAAGAAAGGAGCACAGCGGAGCCTTATCGTTCTATTAAAATGCTAATACGCCCAAATCGTCTGCCCAGTCAACCGCTTTGTTCTGGTACACACACATATATATATATCTATTTGTTTTCATCCACAGCTTCACATGCACAGCTAGAGAGCGCACACACACACACACACACACACACACACACACACACACACACACACACACA
>NW_007578269.1:238237-240047 GCF_000690725.1 Stegastes partitus
ATTAGTCACTGCAGAACACTTTTTCCTGGTGAGAAACGAGCGCCGTTGTGTTGCGTTGTGTGCGTCTCTTCGACACAACCTGCCCCGATGTGTGTCTTTGTGTTGCACTTGTGTGGAAGTAGCTGCCCGCGTTACCCCCGGGGCGCATCGCTTCGCATTCAGTCGGTTCAATTGATCCTGACACGAGTAGAATTAGATGGAAACAAACGCAAACAATAGAAGCAGGTTATAAAAGCCTCTCTGTGCGTCCGTGCCTCTTTCTGGAGTCGTCAATGCGTCTCCGTGGAGCTGATGGATTACGTAGCTCTGGGCGAGAGCGTGCATGTGGTCGGCCTGGTTGGCTGGCAGCAGCCTCTTTCAGCCGCTCCGCACATATTTGGGTGGTTTGCCCGACGTGGGCCGCGAAGACTGATACAGATATTTTAAAATCAAAGGCGGCGGCAGATGATAAAGCATTTGTTTGGAGCCTTAACAATGGAATGAGATCATTTTGGTCGTATTTCCAAGTGTCTGAGCTCCATGATGCCGAGTGGTTTTTAGTCATTTTTGCACGTTCTGTCCTGACACACTGATAACTATTCTTTTTATTTAACTATTTCTGTGCACGGTTAAATATTGTAAAGAGCATTTATGGTGTAATTAGCGTCAACTTCTGGTCTCACTATCAGGGTATAAAATCTGAGGGCAAACATTTCAAGCAAATAGTTTTCTTATTGTTTAATTTTATAGGAAATATGGTAAAATATTCACAACAAGACGCTTCACTTCTTCTTTAAGTGGTTTATTATTCCAGTTCTGGATTCTGTGCCTCCTTTGGTCGCTGCCTGAAAGCGTCTTCCTTCCTGCTTTGACTTTATGAACTGCACGTAGAGTTTGTTCAGGAGGAAGCGGCGAGGCTGAGTGTGAGACCATGTCCTCTATCTAAACGTGCAATAATAATTTGGTGTTCAGCATTTGTTAGACTAATCTCTTACCCTTGAACTTACCGTCTACCTGCACGGCCATAAATCACCCCCCTGTGTGTGTGTGTGAGTGAGTGACTGTAATAAATCACTTTCCACAGGTTTCCTCCAGTTCTGTGCTGCTGCTGCTGCAGTACACTGATTATAGTGAGAGAGAGTGGAGGGAGGTGAAAGGGGAGGAAGAAGGGCTGGAGAGAAGAAGGAGAGATATAGATGTGCATGGACACACACACACACAGAGTTTGGTGTTCCAGCTGGAGAGCCCTCACCTCAGCAGTGCTGATGTCTTACACCAGGACCCAGATCCCATAACCCTATACGCTTAGCTGTCCATACCATCCACTCATTATTTCTTTTCTCAGGTTAATACCAAACACACCTCTGTGCAGATCTGTGTTGTGTGTAGTCAGATCTTGGTTTTATTGACCACCACACCTGGACAGCTGCAGTGCATGTACACTGTTAGGTAACTCCAATAATAATAGGTAGAGATGTGTACGGCGTCGCATCAGCATCATCATAAGTATGTATGCGTCTGACCACAGCATCGGTCCGAATAGAAAAGTGGATGATCACAACCAGCAAAGAGTGGAAATCACATGTGAGCGCGCAGCATGTTCACCGCGATAACAAGCACAGACTGACTGGCATGTGTCACACGTCGCATATTTCAGGCAGCATGCAGCTCCAATCAGGATAATTATGAGTTAGTGAAATACAGACGATTACCGCAAATGGTGATCTGCATAAGACCATCTGTTCTGCTTTGCTGTGCATGCCCGCACACGCACACACACACACACACACACACACACACACACACACACACACACACACACACACGTATA
>NW_007578269.1:241567-271798 GCF_000690725.1 Stegastes partitus
GTCTAGAAAGTTATTACAGCACTTTTTTTCTTGTTTTTTTAAACTCTTATCCTTAATTATCCAGCATTTGTAGCACCTACACAACACAAAAGTCCTAAAAAAGAAAATGGCATCAACAATTATCACATGAAAACAAAGGTAGCAACAATGCTGGAATGGGAGCGTGTCGGTGCACAAGGAGGGCTGCTGGAAGGCACACATGCAGTGTTTCTTGCCCAAATCCACATCATGCAAATGAGTCATTCATTCCTCCCTCGCTTCACGGACAGCGAGCAGGTGTCTCTTACAAACAGGGGAGGGAATTTTCAACACATCGCTGCGGCTGTCTAAATTAAACACTTTTGCTCTAATAGCTCAAATATGTTTACGACATTTTGTTTACTACTTTGTCAATATTGTTTCAGCGCTGTGCTAATAGTTCCATCTGCATATATTTACACAGTAGCTCTGTGAATTCGATTCCTCGGTGGCACTAGTGCGAGATACGAGGGGGACGAGCGCCGGGGAGGAGGACGATGCTGGAAGTTCTTGTAAGGTCAGCACATGACACACACAGATACAGAGACAGAGGCGCGACTCGGAGGTCAGCGTCGGCCTCGAGGCAAAGCAGAGCAGTCACTCAAGACGCACAAAGGAAGTGTGTGTGTGTGTGTGTGTGTGTGTCTGTGTGTGCGTGTGTGTGTGTGTGTGTGTGTAGGCATCCTCGTGTACGTGTGACCTGGTTTGTCAGGTTGGCAGTATTTTCAGCTGACATTATTATGTGACAGGGACTGCTCCTTTTTGCAGCAGGTTACACACACACACACACGCATAAAAGCTAAGCTGACTGCACACACACACACACACACACACAGAGGGACACTTTGCTGCCCTTTGTGGGGCATGAAGCAGACATCTCTGGGCCCTCAGGTGCAGTTACCAGTGGATACGAGCTCAATCAGTCGTGTTGAAAAGGCAGCAAATTGTTGGAATAGAGAAATTGATGCGACACGCTGGAAGATGCACTTGTGTAGAGATTCAAACCTGAAATGCAAACATGTGAGCGCTACAGTTCTGTGATTTGGCATTAAAGAGCAGACGGCTTTGACCATTAAAGCTCTTTACTCTGTGCTTCTAAACATTGATAAAACACTGGATTGTGCAGAACGTAACGATGCAGACTCCTGATCCTTATACATGTGATTAATATTAAATGCATCAACATCTACTGGAAGAAAATCCTGTAAAGGTAACCATTGCTTCCCAGCTCTGCTCAGGGGAAAAGAAACTACAAAGAAAAAAACCTGTTGGCAAAGTCATTTATTTTTTACTAATATAATTACCAAACAACGGAGTCGGAACTGCTAAGGAAAACGGTTCCTGTGGGTTTTGCTAAATCAATGAGAGAAATACAATCAAATGAGGTGCTAACAGTGCTCAGCAGTGAACTGCAAAGGGGAACAAACGAATGGAGCTAAAGCTGCTGTCTGAGCTGGACTAGAAAACCTATGCACAGCTCCTACCCAGCAGAAGACCTCCTGACTGGACATGGATGTGGGGCAAAGCTGAGCCTGGCCACGAGTCCAGTCGGTCTGTGCAGGTCTCACAAGGCCCGCTAGTCTGTGGCAACCTGTCCCCCTGGTGACCCCCATCTGCAGACCTCCGCTGGCAACACGTTCCCACTGTTTACTAGTCATGTATGGACGCTTGGTCAGACTCCCTCTGCGTCACATGGTCACGCCCCCACTGAATGTCATAGATCTCCCTAAACGTTGATAACTGACGACATGTGGAGGAGGAGGTGTTCTGGTGTTTTGGAATAGCAAACAAAATGTGCTACGATCCTTTCACAGCTGATGTATTTGTACATCTTTAACCTGTTTGTTCATGTAGACAGATGAAGGTTGAAGCTGTTTACTAGCTACTAGCTAGTCCTCTGTCAAACTGAGCCTTTAAAGGTCAGTGAAATGAGAAATATAAAACTTTGGCTTTCACTGAACCAAACACATCATCGGGAAGATCTTCTTCTGGAGAATAACATGCATCAATGTGAACACTCTACATGGCTCCTCCTATGAAAAACTGATCTTCAGTGCATGTTTGAAGGCCTATAATTTAACAATTAGATTATTAAGACCTGAATCTACAGTTGCATTCAGCGTCCCTTTAACCCCGCCAGTGTGTTGTTCATTCAATATTTGCAACTTTAAATGTGATACAAAACGCTCCTATTGTGTAAAAACTACAATTCCCTGTGGCGGTGCCATGCAGGTGAAAGCAAATCAGCGCCATGATTGTAGTTCTTTAGAGCAAGCAGGAATTATAGGTTTACAAGAAGATATTTCTGTGATGTAAATAAAATACTGACACTACTTCTAGATGATATATGTTGATAAAATGAAAATGTGACGGTTTATTTGGAATATATCATCTTTTATAACATGAAGTGGGTGTAGGCTGGTTGTGTTTCCGTTGTTACAGTTGTAGGTAGAGCCTGAAAATCCAATACCGACTTCGTATTTGTACAGCTGAACTGTCAATTACTTGCTAACTAAAGCATCCGTGCAGAGCGAGCGCTGGAGTCGGCTCTGGTCAGGACCAACGTGCACGTATGAAACAGTGAAGAAGGAAGGTGACGGCCAACAATCGTCATTACAACAACTACGTAAAGCACAATCAGAAATAACATATTGAATATCACTAAAATAAACAGAACTCAGAGTAGTGCAAAGCCAACTTATTGCATCAGGCTAAAGAGGAGCTCCAGAACTGACATATGCTGCGTGTACTGGTTCGATTTATGTCACAGGAGGAAACATGAAACCCAGACTCGTCTGGATGTTGAAGGCTGCCTGAGCAGTGCACAAGAAGTAAAAAATTTCCCGACACCGCAGGGACTTGGAGTCGATCCCTGGCTGCGGCGCTTCTGGCTTGATCGGGTACTCTGATTTCTTTTCAGCCGAGGGAATGTGTGCTTAAAAGCCAACTCAGTTTCAAATTCTCAGACTCGAGAGTGGAAAGTTTTAGGCCTTTAGCTGCTCTTTGAACACGGGGTGTGTTTGTAATTGAGGCCCTCGCTGGTCTGATGTCGGGGGAGCGACGAGCTCCTCCTCATCACCGTGTCAGTGTGTCAGTGTGTGAATGACACACATCAACATGGCAGCTTTGGCGAGTTCGCTCTGATTTTGAGGTATTTGAGGCTCTTCATGTAGAGCTAGAATACGTGTTGGTCTAAATTTATGGTCTCGCTGTGAAACGCTGCAGCTCCAGTTTGTTTTACGGCCGTACGTTTGGATGTCTTTCAGAGCTGCTTTCTGGGGAAACGTGGCTTTTCTTTCTCCCCTCTGAGTTTGATGATAAAGATAGCTTTAAGCACTTTCACACTCTGCTAACCCCGGACACACAAAGTGAATCCTCCTACTTCTCAGCTCTATTAATAAGTAATAAAGCCTTTAGACGCTGAAATGATGAAGATGAATGGAGCTCAACAATTAGCATCTTGGGAGACAGACACATGGTGTTTTTTTTACCATTTTAGGTCATCTGTGAAACCAAAAGGGTTTTTGGTTGGCTGGCTGCTGAAAGAAAGGTGTTGCTCTGTGTTATGGTGTCCCCTATGGACGGGCCTCATTTGTACCATAGGAGCACAAATCATTCCTCCAAAGGGCACATTAGCAGGAAGAACCTGACGCCGGGGGACAGGACACGGCGTTTGTGTTCGTCCATGCGTATGAGTGCACCGCTGATTATCCACCTGAGTATGTCATGGAAACATACCGCGTTTCCGCTCCTGTTTAACCCGGCTTCGTAACCTGTTATGCAAAAACATCCCATAAATCACAGGCAGCACTTTACCATTCTGTCCGTCTCTAACATGATTTGTTAACATCATCCCTCTCCCCGCTTGGTGACTGCTAAACTAATCACGGCACAGGAATCAAAACAAGCTTAAAATCAAATCAGAACGAGCAGTAAGATGTTGTGCTGTTCCTCTTTTATTCTCTCGCAGCCTCACGCGTGCACCGAGGTCGTATTCTTCAGGGTGTGCGGCTAGATGGCTTCAGCATGTGTCTCTCCGACATCACGGTTGTTACTGTAACGGTGCCCGGGGGACAGAGTGGCTTAGCGCTAGCTTATAGTCCACAAGAACAGAAGGCTGACATGATCTCACAATCTCATAAAGGAGAACGAGAGATAATGAAGCAGGGAGCGCGAAAGGGCCTCGCTCGAGTTTGAGATGCTTACTGTTTGTCTTTCTCTGGGAGATTCTTAGAGAAGGACGAAACAAAATCCGTCTTTCGAGAAAACAGACGGGGAAAGAATTAGTCATTTTCGTTTCGGAGGAGGAGGAGGAGGCGGAGTGGTAAGCATGCAGCCCTACATCTAATTAGCATGTATGTAATGGTCCGGTTTGAAGCCTCGTTTATGTTTTGCCACAGATAGACTGACAGTAGCCTACATCCAGACATCCACAGGCTTTAGTCTCCTCCTCACAGCTCATCATTGGCTTCATTATGCTTCGTAAACTGCATCTGATTGGAATGAAAATATGAAGAACACGTGCTGAATCCCTGTTTGAGCTCTCATGTTTCAGGCATTTATCACCTACTTTACGCTCTCTTCATTGACTATCTTCTGCCTGCTTTGTGCAACAAACACTCTCGGTTGCAGCACATGACGGAGGTTCAAAGTGTGTCTGTAAATTATTAGTTACAGGAACAATCTCACACCAGTTTGCATTCTGTTTATGTCTTTGTTTAGTTTGTCTTTTGAACTACCTGAGCACAACCTTTGCTCGTGACCTCTGGCGCTAACAGCAGACACCCCCTCGGCGTCCTTCTCCTCATCCGATGTAATGATTGATACCCGGTTTGGAATCACCGTGCATTATGATAATCATTTTTTTTTCCTCCACGACCCACGCCTGTAGCACCCTTTCTGGTAAATGTGAATATAAGAAGTAAGAGAAAATTGGCCCAATCAGACATATGGCTCATTAAACCGGATACGCGCTGTAGGCACAATACGCAGCAGAAGGTATTGAGTATGTAAACACGAGCAAACCGTTTGAGACGAGCCTTACATCTGGAGATATTCTGTCTTCTGATTGCAGCCTCTTAGACATAATCTCCGCTTCACTCGCTATGATCACAGAATGTTGTTTTCTTCTCCTCCTCGGTGGTAGGAAACAATATCAACCAGCAGAATACCAATAGCCTATAGCTAGCTGCTGGGCGGGCCGTTCCAGCACTGCTGCGTGTGGTATTTACCTTTTATTATCCGTGTGTGTGAGTGTGTTCATTCTAATCTTTATGCGTAGCTTTGATTTGTGTTCAAGGTTCACAACACGTCTGTCTGATGTGATCACTGACGAGGTCACGTTGTCACATTAGTGCTTTACAGCTGAATGAATTCTTGTGACTCGGCTGAAGGATGTGACGGACCGTACGCTGGTTCCTTCAAAAGTTCTGAGAAAAACAACACCGACATCTGATTTTTAATTTGGTCGCCATCCTTGTGCGGTGATACGGCGCTCCCAGCGTTGGTAGTCCCATCATGTAAACATGCCGAGCACCATCTCAGTCAGCCAGTGAGCAGGGCATGTGGAACAACGTTTGTGTTGTCACGGCCAAAAGAACTGCAGCTTGTGTAATTGCTGCACTATGGCTGGATGAGAGGGCATTGTAGCTCCTGCATGCCATCGGACCAGAGTTCAGCTGGATGCTCTCCACCAGACACATGATCAACACGCTACGGTAGAACCACAACTCGACAGCATCAGTTCTAGGTACAAGCGTGGTTAAGCTGCTGGCTTTTCCACTGTAAAAAAACAGACACTTCTTGTCTCTGAAGCAGCGGCAGACCCAGCTCTCATCACACTGCTGATCCTGATGTTTTCTTCTCTGCTGTGCACCCAGTTTATAAATGTGTGTCGCACAGGTCCCACTGTTGTTTACATGTTCACAGAATTCCCCCTTTTCCCAACCAATAAAGTATTTCTATTCTATTCTATTCTATTCTATTCTATTAGTGCTCACACATGTTGCATGCGTGTGGCCATGACGTGTTCAGGGCATGTGCATTATGAACAGTCTGCAGTTTGTGATCAACAGATTTAGCCGATGATTGTCTAACGTCAGCGCCTTCGTCTCTACATTTGATATCGCTGCTGTTTCACAGATGTTTTTACTTGAATGATCCTGGACTGAACGTTAAATATGTTGATATTTGTTTTATTTTGGTTACGTAATAAAGAACACTGTGTGGTCTAGTCTGGTTTGGGCTTCTGGTGTGAACAGAAATTGAATATCGACATCGGTGATATCGGTTATCAGCGATACCAGAAATCTTAATATCGGATATCGGCATCGGCCAGATGTGTTAATATCGTGCACCACTAGTAATCATCATTAATAAGACAGTCTAGTAATGAATGACACGTTCCCTGTTACTACATGCTGTTAATGACTAACTTTGAACGTATATTGCTTCCAGACATCAGTTATCTGTCTCTCATCAAACACATGCTGGTCCATCCCTTCGTAGCAACGGACTGATTTATGTCGCCTCAACGGAAAAATCTGCAAAACTTCTGAACCCAGTAGCCTTGTCGCACAGAACAAGCGCCACCTTAGACCTCGTCCAGCTGTCCAGGCTGCGTGTGCTTTTGTATGCGTGTTTGTACATGGTGAACACCTGGCTCCTGCAGCGCCTCCTCATTCTTCATCCCTGCTTGGCTTGGTTTTGGCAGACACACTGGGCTGTTTGCTGTAGCGTCCTGAGTATCCCGGCACACTGCTTTGTGGCTCTCTCTCTCTCTCTGTTTAGTTTTTATCTCTCTTTCAGTTCCCCGTGAACTCTTGTCCACCGCGCT
This sequence comes from Stegastes partitus, assembly GCF_000690725.1. Classification (NCBI taxonomy): domain Eukaryota; kingdom Metazoa; phylum Chordata; class Actinopteri; family Pomacentridae; genus Stegastes; species Stegastes partitus. The sequence continues at coordinate 248,421 of NW_007578269.1, forward strand.
GGTCGCTCCTGCTGTGCCGCACAGTCGGTGTGTTTTTACTTTGCTTCACAAACTTCCCCTGGATAAATCAATAATAGCAAAATCTACATTTTAATGCAAATCAGCAAGTTAATGTGACTTAATTCTTGACAGTAATTGCTTTTTAAACTTTCCCTGGAGAAATTAGGCACAAAGGCAGCAGAAGAAGTCATTTAAAGTTAGAAAACCAGGTACTGCAATCGCTAACACGGCGCTGGTACAAACTGAAGTTTTCTTGGTTTAGGAGTGAAACAGCATCTGCTCAGGACTGATAGTGATGACGATCAATACAGTCATTTCAACAACTGCTCTGATTTCTAACATCAGAACCCACTTTCTACACAGTATTGGTGCAGGACACGTTTTTGGATAAGAAACCATTTCGACCCCATCACACAGAATGTATTTGCAAAAAACACAACAACAGATTGAACATCCAACAACAGGCTCATAAACGTAGCATTTAAAGTCGGCTGACAGTCGTTCACCTGGACAGGTAACCAGCCTATCACAGGGCTACACTTAGAGACAGACAACCAAGCACACTCACATTCACACCTACGGACAATTTACAATCACCAATTAACCTCAGCATGTTTCTGGACTGTGGGAGGAAGCCGGAGAACCCGGAGAGAACCCACGCTGCACGGGGAGAACATGGAGACTCCACGCAGAAAGATCCCGGGTGTCCTCACCGGGACGTGAACCGGCGACCTTCTAGCTGTGAGGCGATGGTGCTGAAGTACGCAGAGAATCTGTTCTGCCGCGTTCTTCACAAACAGCAGAAAGCTTGCTGTAAAGTTTTGTATTCGAGGCGGCTATATTTAACTTCTAATCCACAGGAGAAAACTTTAAGATAATAAGATAAATCCAAAGCAAACAAGCCACAGAAGGGAGAACGCTCAGTCAGTAAGTCATGCGACAGAATGCGCCTGTTGCACTGCCTGCAGCTCGCTGTGTTGGCTGCAGAAACAATGGAATAGTTTTGGCTTTGTCCTCCTCCCAACTGTTCTTGTTGACATATTTCACTATCGTAGAACTAAACAAGAATATGCAAGAGCTTCCCATGGGCTCTGTCTCTTACCTTCAACAAGAAAATGCATGTATGTTGAGCAGGACACGGACACTGGAGCGTAGTGAAGTACGTGAGTTTAATCCAGAGTTGTGTGCAGCGTTCTTTAAAGGTTCGAGAGTTTCTTTTCTGTGTGGGTTTTTGTGAAACATCGTCCTGTGTTGTCATTCCTTTACATCTGTTCTCTCTTTATCGCTCATTCTAACCTCCCTGGCCTCTGCTCCTGCCGTCCTTTCTTCTCTTCATCCTTTCTCTTTTAGGCAGAGGAATCTGAAATAGACTAGAGAACTGGGGGAGGGGAGAGCATACAGTACCGCTCAGTGTAATCCTGCATGCACCAAATTCCTTTGAGGAAATACCTCAGCTTGTGTTTGACTTTGAGGTTTATTGGAGGAATGCTCAACAAATCATTTTAAATGACTGATGTTTAATTGACTGACTGCAGCCTTTCTTCCAAGAATTAACTGGAAAAAAACCCAACAAAGATCGGGCTCGGAAATACCTTTAAAGATGCCATTCCTGGAGTTTAAAACGCTTCCAGATCTTTGGAGGAAGTTTGTCTCCTGGCTCCTCCCTCAAGATGTCAATGCAGCGTTACGTTGTTCACGCCGGCACCGTGGCGAGATGCCAGGAGGCACCTGAACCTCAAATTAACACTGTCTAGACCAGGGGTCGGCAAACTTCAACTCTTAAAGAGCCATTTGGACCCGTTTCCCACGGAAAAGAAAACACCAGGAGCCACCAAATCCTTCTGAATCTAAAATGAAGATAACACTTTGTCATTTTTTATCTTTATGCTATGTGTATAAAAAACTATAATGTTGTTGCATTTATGAAATCAATGAAGTGCTGCAGAGGAAACGACATTTTATTTCTGCAACAAAAACATTTTAAACTCTGAAAAAAAAACAGACGCTGGTTGAAGGTTACTTTCAAATAAAATACTCAACGTCTATTTGAGTCCTCCTCGTATTTATGAAATAAAAAGCCGATCTTAAATCCTCCACCTGCAGCAAAGTAAACCAGCGTCTGGTCGTCCTGCTGCCTGCAGCTGGACTGCTGACCAGACTGCTGACCGCCTGTGAGCTCTTTGGGACGGAGGAGCTCACGGCAGCACCGCTGCTCGCTGAGGACAGGGACTGGAGAGCGATCTGTGTTTTCACCTCAGAGCCTCCAAAACACCAGAACAGTCTCCAGTAACACCAGAAAGAGTCGCTGGATTGGTCGCTAGTCGCTTTAGACAAAAAGAAGTCACCAGATTCAGCGAGAAAGTCGCCAAGTTGGGAACACTGCGCGGGCCAGCGGGTGTGACGCATATTTTGAATGACAGAACAACTAAAACACATTTAATTTTAATGTTACAAGATCACAAAAATCTTCAAATTTAGAATTGCATTTTAAAAACTAACGAACTAAAATAAAAAACATTTAAATTAAATACTCATTATTTATTTTCCAAAGACACGAGGAGGAGCAGCAGAGTAATCTGGAGCCACAGGTTGCCCACCCCTGGTCTAGGGCAAACTGGATTCCTGCATCGGACCTTTTGACAATCACATTATCTGGTTGTGACCCATTTACTACCACAACACATACAGTAGCTACACACAGCTCCGTGAGTTAAACCAGACGAGGTTGAGAGTTTCTTTAGGCGTCGAAGCAGCGTTTTAGTCTCTCCGTCTCCCTCCCAGCTCTTTGTAATCCCGGTAACAATACATTCTACCGTGACGTCTTTGATATGGAGATCGACCGAGACCAAGAGAGCGGTGCAAACAGACAATCTCAACCCAGAGACTTTTTCCCCAAAACTTCAGAACAATGCGTTTTTTTTATTTCATGGGGAATCAGCTGGAGGAAAAAACGCTGACTGGCTTCCTCTCCGTCGAAGCGCTGCCCGGCGGAAACAACACATTACTTCTGCCAAACAAAGCTGAAATATCTAAATCTGTTTGCCACAACAGAAGTTGTTTCTGTGCACCTGGGACAGAATGTTTTCTGCTGCCTGACCCATCTCTGTTATTAGATATGTCTCTACATCCAGCGTCCACTGGGTCTGAGCTTGTGGCAGGTAGATATAAACCTCGACTCTCTACGACGGTGAACCACACACCTTTCATTGAACCTCATTGTCCCAAATCTGCTGCACTCGAGCACTTCTCTCACCTGGTGCAGCTCATCCATCTTTGCTGTTAGGTTCTGAATTTAGCTCTGACAATAGTATGGCAGTGTGTGAAATAGAGTGCAGATAGTTTTGGTGGTTCAGTTTTGAAAAAGTGAGCTTAGTGTTGAGAAATGCATCTGAATGTGTTGATTATGTAGTAACACGTCCTTATAAATGTGTGTGTGTGTGTGTGTGTGTTTGTATGCCTGTGTGTGTCCTTCAGGCAGTATTGGCTGAGCTGGACAACAGAGAGCACACAAGACTTGGATCTGAATCCAAAGCCTTTGGCACAATGCACTCTGCAGCAGCAACAAACCGGCGAATGATGATTTTATTACCTGCTCCCTGACACACACACACACACATGTACAGGCAGAGGAAACACACAACAGTATATCTTTAGTGTACTGTATATGAAAACCAACATCCCAGTTTGTCTTTTCTCGGAGCGGATAGAGACTTCACCCTGGTGGAGACCTTCGAAGACTGAATGTGCAGCTCCTCATTCGGGGAAGCCTGTTTTGTTTGCCTTGTTTTCTGATGACAGCGTATTCTAATCCTGTTCACGCTCAGGAGAAAAAAGCCCTCGATAGGGCTTTTAATTCTTGTTTTTGTTGTGGTTGAAATGAGGAGGAAGCTACCCTCTGCATACGCTCCGTATTAAACACACCACGTCCCAATCCTTTTGAGGCTACTCCCAGTGTTGTTTGTTGGCCATCTAATAAGACTGATCAGCAGGTCTGGCAGCTGTCTGATCCATTCACCATATCAGGGGCAATAAGGGCTCCTTTATCAAGTCATACTGTTGCACCCAAAGTTTCTCATCTTGCTTTTTATTGCTGAATAATGCATTCTTATTGTTCTCTTTTTTGTTGGTAGAGTCTGAACACAATATGGAAATGATTGTAAACAGGAGGAAAAAGGTGCTGATAAATGTTTGGTTGTTTTCCACCAGGGTGATCTAGGACTGAGTCAAAGGGAGCTCTTTGTTGGCTGTATTAGGAGTATTATCATTTGTGATTCCTCTCTGCTGCTGCCCGGCGCTGAAGCGCTGCAGGGAGGGCGCTGCTCTGCCGGTCACGCACCTGTCACGGTACAGAGCAAATTTCTTGTAGACATCGGGCCTTTTTAACAGTTCAGTTCACAGTGTCAGTGCTCTGACAGCAAAAGCTCTGTTCCCGTCCAGGCCTCGGCTGCACGCTTTGCAGTGAATGCACAACGCTGGCCGTGTTATAATATCTCACTGTTCCCACAGGTTGACAGTTTAGTTGTGCTGGTGCCTAATGATCAAGGTGCATACAAAGACTCGTGTAATTTAGAGGTGGGGCAGCTGGTCGACAAGGTGTCTGGTAGACACTAGCAGGGGTCTAAGAGAAGCCTCTGGTCCCCGCTCAGGTCCTACAGGGCACAAAGTGGAAAATAAGTACAGCCGTGACTCGATAACCCGACACTAAATGTAAAACCTTCTTCTATGTCGGATATCAAGGCTGTCGGATTGTCCAGACTGAGGTCCAGATATGAGGAGGGCTTGATGCTGGAAGGCTCATTAGTTGTTCATTATTGTTCATAGTTGTTATAATAACTAGTAGTTCTGGTCCCAGTAGAACTTTCTGGTCTCTGGATATTCAGGCCCAATTAATGATGAAGATCAGAACATTCTGTGCGATCGGGGGACACTTCCACCCCGGGGCAGCGCTCTGACGGGGTGGAAGTGTCCAGAACACACAGGCAGTACTTGGCTGCTGATGCTAGTTTAGTTAGCGCTCACACTTCTGTTTCCTCCATCGGTGGCGGCGGGGGAGTGGCAGATACGCTCCACCGTTACCATCCATGTTTACTTCCATAAACACTGAGCACGCTCGCTGCGTGTGACGTCGTCGTGTCCTCTTCTGCGCATGCGGGACACTTTTGGCTCGTATGAAGTTCACACAGCAGATCACATACAAGTCGCATTAAAGTGGAAACGTGAAGGAAGTCACAAAGAAATCCTCATTGAGCATCAAGTCCTGCAGTGTGAACGTAGCCAATCTGTGGGATTGTTCAGTCAGATAATACGCCGTCATCCTGATTGGTGACATTAAATGTCATGTCGGAGTCACAATCCAAGGCTGTCGCTATGTTAAGGCTGTTTTTATGGGTTCTGGTAAAAACCTGTCGGATAGCAGGTTCTGGATTGTTCAGGGTCGATTATGTTTGTCGCAGCGAGATTTTCCTTCTTGAATCAGAATATGCTTTAGACTCCAATGAGGGAGGGAATGTTTGTAGTCATGCACAGATTATATCGTCCAAACCTGTCGACCGTGTTGCTGTTTAATATCGGTCACATTATTGCTACCTACATCAATCCTACATTGTTCCTGTTTCCCAGTGACCAGGTTTCTTTCCTCTCTTATTTCTTTCTCTGTCCACAACATCACTGTAGGCGAGATAGTGGAGGTTGGGTACTTAATAGGAAACGCCACATCCATGTGATTCTCTATCCCAGTGAAGGAAACAAGCCACGAGGCATTCTGGTAAATAATTCACCAGAGACACGTGTCATGTTATTTCGGATCTGCTTGCATCAAGCTGCTGTGCTGTAGTTTTAGCCTGAAACTGCAAAACTTTAAATGGATGTCAGGATGGGGAACCCGGTGCAGGACGGCGCCGGCTGCGTTTGCTATTTCCTGGGTGTGTGTGTGTTTGTACCTGTGAAAGAAACAGATGCACACCGTGTGGTGCCTTTGACCGGAAAACCATTTTAGTTTTGGCAAATATACTGTAGATGTTTTGTGTGTGTTTTAAAGAGAACGGGAGGGAGCTTAAGAAAGGTGAAGTGCATCCAGCATCTCCATAAATGTACAGATAAACAAGCACTGAACGGCCTGACATGGATTCTGTGTTTCGATTCCCCCCCGATTGCAAATGTGAGAGATCAAGAGATTCAGAAAGAGACATAACACATTTTTATCTGTGCAGACACCCACCACAACAAGTGCTGCTAATGAAATGTGTTTTTTTTTTTTTTTCCATCCCTTTGCTTTTCAACAACTAATTACATTCTTTTGTGCCAGCACATTTGTATGGAATGCAAGCCTGGACAGAGTTATCAGTCTGGGCAAAACACACACGCAGACTACCAAACACAAATATGCATATGCACAAAGAAAGCACCGGGCCGTTTAGCATTCACAAGTCACTAAATGCCAAGGTTACCACATTGATATACAATTGATTTTGCACACTTGTGAGTCTGGTCTCACACACTCCACAACCTATAGCGAGCTCCACCTGAGACTCAGACTGACCGCACAGTCCAACAAGTCGGCTCGAGTCAGTGGGAGTGAAAATGCTTTTTGTAGTTTTTATCAAACTGTGTCTTTGAAATGGGCTGCAAGGTGGCTCGGTGGTTAGAAGGTCGCCGGGATCTTTCTGCGTGGAGTCTCCATGTTCTCCCCGTGCAGCGTGGGTTCTCTCCGGGTTCTCCGGCTTCCTCCCACAGTCCAGAAACATGCTGAGGTTAATTGGTGATTGTAAATTGTCCGTAGGTGTGAATGTGAGTGTGCTTGGTTGTCTGTCTCTAAGTGTAGCCCTGTGATAGACTGGTTACCTGTTACCTGGATGTCTTTGAAATCCAGGAGGTTTCTGACTGTAGAATGAGGACTTCCTCCAGACACAGAAGCCATTAACCTGAAGAAGTGGACACCCTGGAGATGAGCAGATATGGGTGCTGTGTGCTCTCTGTGTAGCCCAACCCAGGAGCTGTAGCTTCATCACACCATCAGGAAACATCATCATGCTTCATTTATCAGTCATTTCATTTTTATTTTTGTCAGATTTTGTTGGTGTTGATGTTGTTCCTTTAATTCATTCTTCAAATTCATCATTCCTTTTTTTTCCTCCCCCCCTTCCTGGTTGTGTTCTTCCATAGGTTCTCCCATGCCCCCCCCCTCCTGTCCATCACCTGTCATTGACCAGTCACAGCCACAGTCAGCTCATCCCCATGACAACCCACTGTTAGGTGACGCACCTGAGCCAGACTCAGAGGAGGAGGAGGAAGAGGAGGAGGGTGAAGAAGAGGAAGAGGAGTACGCAGCTCGGTTGTACTTACCTGTAACACATGGTAAAAGGACTTTGATTGCTTCATTAGCAACCTTTTAGAGTCTCTTTTATTTTAATTTTTTTGGCTTTATATTCAGCATGTAGATTTTAAACAATGCCCCGAACCTGTAGCGGTTAACAATCGATAACTGATTAATGGGTGGAATTAACTAATATGTTGGATGATTTTCTCGATGCTGATGAGCCCATTTTTAACCACTGACCCATAACACAAACTCAGCAAGTAAAGTACTGGAGTTAAAAAGAAAAAACAGCATTTAAAATTCACAAATGCGCTGCAGTCTTCCACAGTAAGTCATCTGCAACATGATTCATCTTTTCACTGCAGTTTGATATCAAAATAATCCTCGTAGTAGATCTACGGTGGTGAACAAAAGCCTTCGTGCACTTGTGTAAGATAAGATAACGTAAGCCTTATTAATCCCACAGCGGGGGAATGTGCAGCGTCGCAGCAGCAGCAGAGAGTGTAAGCGTTTAAGAAATGTAGTATAAGAATTAAAAAAGAAAAAGATCAGAGCATACATAAGTAGTAACTCACAGACTTTTTGATGAGTAGAAACGACAGAATAATAACATTGCACAGACTGTATGTAAGTAGAAAACCAATCATAAAGCATATATTCTAGTATATGCAGAAAAACAGATCTGACAAAGGGTTTTCAAGTATAAAAGTATTCATCATTCACACACTGTGTTGATAAGTATGGAAGTACGACAGTGTTTCGGTGTGCGTAGACCGTGTACGTGATGGAGGTGATGAAGCTCTAACTCTGAATTCATTATGAAGGAATCATTGAACCTCATGCGTCTTTGTCACAAACACAACATTCATGCATTTTGGTAGATTTATTGTTGGTCTTCTGGAAATGTTACAGAATCTAATGGCTCAAAAATAAACATATGCCAGGGCTAAAATGTGGTTAAACGTCCCCTTGGCCATTTTCCCCTCGACTATCGGTAGCTGTCCACAAGCGTCTGGTTGTGTCTTTGACAGAACGGGTGCAGTTCAACTACATTCGTTGGCTTTCTCAGACAGTCCACGGGTCCTTGATGGTGTTTAAGTCAGGCCTTTTGGGAGACCAGTGTAAAACTTTAATTCTAGGATGGCTTAGCCATTTCTTTGTCAGTGTCTTGTTGGAACACCAAACTACGTCCAAGAACCAAACTTCTGGCTGATGGTTTCACGTTTTCCTGACGAATGTGGAGGTGATCCTCCTCCTTCTTTGTTGTTCCACTGACTTTGTGTAAAGCTCCACGTCCACTGGCAGCAGAACAGAACCAGAGCATGATGCTGCCACCTCCATGCTTGATGGTAGGTTTGGTGGTCTTGGGGTTAAAGGCCTCACCTTCTCTCCTACAAACATATTTCTGATCATTTTGGTCAAACAGCCTAATTTTTTATTCCATCCGACCACAGAACTTTCCTCCAGAAGCCCGGTTTTCTTTTCTCCATGTGATTAACAGCAAACTTGAATTGAGCTTTAAGGGGCTGCTGCTAGAGGAAGAACGTCCTTCTCTGGGATCCAGTACCTTCTGAGTCATTGCAGACCTGCTTTTTTGGTGATTCTTGGTTGACTCTTGACCTTCCTGACCAGTTGTCTCTCAGCAGCAGGTGATGGTTTGTGTTTTCTACCTGATGGTAGCAGAGACACAACTGGACCATAAACTTTATAGTAACAAACAATTATTTGCAGAGATGATGATGATGATGATGATGTTGGAGCTGCTTTCAAATGGCTCCAAGAGACTTTCCTGTCTTATTCAACTCATTGATTTGCTTTGACTTTTACATTAGGAGTCCACACCACCCAGAAAATTAGATTTGGACAACTTCCTACATCCCCAACACTGATCATTCAAGCTGCTGTATGTTTATTTTGACCCAGAAGATTCTGTCATGTTTCCAGAAGACCTTTAACAAATCTATGAAAAAACCAAAATGCATGATAGTTTTTAAATGACGAAGAAGCATACACTTCAATGATTCAATCCTAGAAAACTTAGAGTCAAAGGAGTCATTGAAAACTCAAGACTGCCACGAGTTGTGTCGTCTTTACACGAGTATGTAAATGTCTGTTCCCAACTGTACATCAGTGACATGTTCACTGTTCTGAACATGAGTCCAGCTGCTCGGAACAGTTGCTCAGCTGGAGCGGATGTGAACAGATCCTGTCACAACAGCGTTATCAGGCCAGGAGATCTGTCGGTGTTTACGTCCACCTCTGAACGGTTTTTATACTCAGAGCAGAGCGTCGCCAACACGCTGCATCCCTTCAGCTGGAAGCATGTAATCAACGTCAGCTGCTCTCTGCTGACGGACGCTCAGCCTGTGTCAGTGTTTGAAAATCTGAGTTTAATGTTAGGACATGCCTCCGGTAGCTCGCTAAACATGTTGATGCAGCTGGATGCTGCAGAGTTCATCATCACAGCTGGACAGCAGGGTGGTGGTCCATGTGACCCTGACCAATCAATCAATGTAGTTAAACAATAACATCTGATCGTTGCCATCCTTAGGTGACATTTCCTTCTAAAGAGAAACATGCTCTTTCCTACATTCAATGTTGAATTTAAAGCTACTGAGCAACAATTCTAGTCTTTTTTTCTTCATCTACTTTTTTTGACAAGGATAATAAATCAGCTGTTTTTTGGGGGTTTGTCGGTCTTGTTTAGGAGAGATCAGAGTGTTTGTATTCATTCCTCTGCACTTCCTATCAGCTCTTGGGAACTTGTGCGTCTCAGTCCAAACATCCCACAGCAGCATCTGTGCTGCTCTGAGTTTACAGACACTTGCTTACATTCTGCCGTAGCTTCTTTTTAAGTCAGCAGAAAGTAAACTGAGACAGTTGGACTTTAACTGAGAGGAATAATCATTGAGGTGAGCTGATTTCCTTTGGACTGACTCCACCATGTGAACTATGGCTGGTTTTTCATGTCGAGTTTGCTCATGACACGTTTAGGTTTAAACCAGTTAGTGAACCAAAGTAGCTGCTGGAGGAAGTCAAACCGTTTTTCTTTTCCCATGTCAGTCTTGGTTTCTCCCGATATATTCTGTTTCTTGTTTGCTTTCCATCTTTCCCTTCCTTTCATGTCAACCTCTCTGCCTTATCACACAAAATCCAAAAACTTGTTCCCACAGAGCACCTGAGAATGTGAACGTCCAGAACCAGTAAAAGCTTTGGACACACCTTCTCCTTGTATGGTTTATAATTATTTCAGTTATTTTCTACTTTGTAGATTAGTACCGAAGACATTAAGACAATGAAAGAACACATGGAGTTATGTTGTCAACAAAAATGTGTTAAACAAACCAGAATATGTTTTATATTTTAGATTCTTCTTCTGCTTTGATGACAGCTTCTTGGCGTTTCCTCAGTCAGCTCCATGAGGTCGCCTCCTGGATGGTTTTGAACTGACAGGTGGTCTTTGTCAAGAGTCAGTGTGTGGAATTACTTCTTAATGTGTTTGAGGCCATCGGTTGTGTTGTGCAGCGGTAGGGTTAGCACACAGTGGATCCACAGCATGACCAGAACCAGTCAAAGAGAAAGGACAGTCCATCATTACTTTGAGACGTGAAGGTCAGTTGATCTGGGAAACTTCAAGAACTTGAATGTGTCCTTAAGTGCGGTCGCAGAAACCATCAAACGCTACGATGAGACTGGCTCTGATGAGGACCGCCCCACGAAAGGAAGCCCAAAAGTTCGTTAGAGTCACCAGCCTCAGGAACCACAAACTTACAGCACCTCAGATAGAACCCTCATAAATTATACTACTACTGAGGATGAACAACAACAGGAAGAGAATAGTTTGGGCCAAGAAACACAAGGAATGGACATTAGACCAGTGGAAGTCTGTGCTTTGGTCTGATGAGTCCAAATCTTAGACTTATGGTTCCAGCCACCGCGTCTTTGTGAGACCAGAGAAGGTCAGCGGATGGTTTCTGCATGTGTGGTTCCACTGTGAAGCCTGGAGGAGGAGCTGTGATGGTGTGAGGAGCTTTGCTGGTGACACTGTTGGTGATTTATTCAATATTCAAGGCACATTAACCAGCATGGCTACCACAGCGTTCTGCAGCGCCGTGCATCCCATCTGGTTTGTACTTACTGGGACCATCACTTGTTTCTCAACAAGACAATGACCCCAAACACACCTCCAGGCTCTGTAGGGGCTGTTAGTGATGGAGCTGCATCAGATCACCTGGCCTCCACAATCATCCCACCTAAACCCAACTGAGATGGGTTGGGATGGGTTGGACCGCACCTCTGGGAAGTCCTTCAGGACTGCTGGAAACCCATCCAGGAGACGACCTCATGAGGCTGATTTAGAGAAGAGTTCAGAGCTGTCATCAAAGGTACAGGAGGCTGCTTTAGAGAGTCTACGATATAAAACATACTCTGGTTTGTTGGACACCTTTCTGCTGACAACATAACTCCACATGTGTTCTTCCATAGTTTGATGTTTTCAGTATTAATCTACAATGTAGAAAATAACCATGATAAATAAAAACCACAGAAGGAGAAGGTGTGTCCAAAACTTTTGACTGGTGCTATAAAAGAGACCAAATAGTTTTAGGAGTCCAACAATTAAATGAGGAAAAATATAACCCCGGCTGCTATTTTCATTTTTGACTTTCAGTACATACAGTCTGGCCTGTAAGCGGGTTTGGAAAAAAACATGTGACACATTGTAAAGTGGAACATTTTAAAAAACAGACGTCAGAAATTCAAAACAGCTGTTAAAAAAAATATCTGTTTTGGCTGCAGCCACCATAACCGGGGGTCTGTTACAACCAGCTCGGCACTGGAAGCTCTGTGAGCTGATTCCTACGTCTGCCTGGTAACGTTTGGACAGTTTCTCCCTGCTGCATAACACACAGTGTGAGAGAACCAGTCGTTGTTTAGACATGTGGTGAAGAGCACTGAAAGGCTTTCCTGAGCAAGACCCACATACCCAAAGATCCAGTCATGGCTGTTAAGACTTGGTCTGCGTCCACACAACGTTTTGCATCTAAATACACTGTTGTGAATCTGTTTGTGTTTTAGTGGTTATAGATCAGAGCTCGTTGGAATGGAGACTTGTTTTGCTGCTCTATCAGGCTAACGTTGGGCAGATCATGATGGAAACCAGTTGGAGACACGCACCCCAAAAAAAACTGCTGGAACTCAGACTAGACCAGTGTTTTGGGCTGTTAGTGGAGTTTGATTAAAACTCGCATACGTCAAATTAAACTTACCGCTGGTTAGTTTTGTTTTGGACCCCCCAGACAGGAAGCTTGTTTGAGGACCAGTCCAGGGGTTTCAGCTGCTCCAACAAAGTCACTTAAATTAATGCAAATATAATGTGCAGGCTGCATTTCTTCATTCTCATTTCAAAGTTAGGCTGCTGCCATTTTAGTCAAACTATAACAACCTATTTGACTGGAACTAGAGCTGGTGTCTCTCCACATGGCTGCACGTTGAGGACGAAGCCTTGGTCTGGCTGTCGGAACCACTGGGCCCAAAAGGGGCTGAGTGTGGTTCAGGTCAGAGTGCTGATCTGAGACCTGTTGGCCCGTGGAGGGTTACAAGCGCAGACGCTGAGCTGTGTCGGCGGGCCAACGACCCGGGATCAGCGTAGTTTGCAGTTTGATAGGAAACAGACTTTTTATGGTTTGAGGAAAGGAACCGGGCGACGGCAACCACAATTAGAGTCAGACTGCATCAGCATGAAAGGGAGAAGAAAGGAGGGCTGGAAGGATGGAGTGAGAGAAAGAACGACGGCTGCCTGGAGTGATGGGAAGAGAGAGATAGACAGACGTCTGTTCGTGTATACATTGCCATCCGAACATAATCCGAAACAGGGTCTTGAAATGGCTAAAAGGTTGTGTGTGTGTGTGTGTGTGTGTGTGTGTGTGTGTGTGTGTGTGTGTGTGTGTGTGTGTGGTCCGCTGTTCCCAAAGTAGTCCCAGGCAGACCGAACCGTCCGATGTTCAGCCAAACATCTAAAATATCACTCTCACCACTTCCTGCTCTTTCAGACACGCTGCTTTTTTCTTTATTTGCTCATATCACTCCCTGTCCTTTCCAACAGTTCTTTTTTTTTTCTTTGCAGCAATGATTTTTTTGAAAGTCAAGCACTGTGGCAAAGTAAAGAGAGGCCCTTAGCTTATGTTTTCCTGCACATGAAGACACACGCTGAGGCAGAAAATGCTTTTTAACTCCATGTTTACAGGAAGGTGAGAGAATCCAGGAACATTTTACTGGCTGCTACATAAAGCGTCGGCGACGGTGGGGAACTTTTTCACTTCATGAAAGCCGATTCTTGAGTATCTGGGTTTCGGCATAAAAGACTCCACACAAGGCCCATTCATGCTAAAGACATCCAGGCAGCATTTATGGCTGACAGAGGATGTAGTTTACCAGCCTCATTAGTGCCGCAACATCAAGTTCACATAAAACATTTGGTTTGACCCCATCCGACATATTTTTTATGACGCGCTGTGACAGACGTAGTAAATATTGTCGTTTGGCAGTGTTGTGTCAGAGTGTGCCTCGCCTGTGTGCCAGTTCTCAGAGACCATAAACCAACCCGTACTTACTGGCCTGTTCAGACCGAGTCCATGGCAGATCATAGAAAACACAACTACGTGTGGAAAGGCTGACTGTAAACATTACGGAAAATAAAGATAAAAGTGGTGTTTGTAGAAGTAAGGAAGATGGTCGAAGCCACTCAGCACACACACAATTAATAATAAATAACATGAAGTGTGCAGCAGCAGCAGCAGCAGCATGTGTTTCTCCTTTTAGACTGCAGTAGAAAATAATAAACTAAGTCTGGTTAGGGTTAGTCACATGACAGCTGCCACGATAATGTTCATATTCATTGTTTAATCCAGTAACTTAAAATGACTTCTGACACATCTTGACAACTGACGATCCTCCAACAGCTGCTGTATTGTCTCCATGCGTCCATCTGATGTTGGCACATGGCAGAATTGTATTATTACACACATATATTTATCAATGCACACAAAATACAGAATTAAAATAAATCTCAGGTAACCAGTCTATCACAGGGCTACACTTAGAGACAGACAACCAAGCACACTCACATTCACACCTACGGACAATTTACAACCACCAATTAACCTCAGCATGTTTCTGGACTGTGGGAGGAAGCCGGAGAACCCGGAGAGAACCCACGCTGCACGGGGAGAACATGGAGACTCCACGCAGAAAGAACCGGCGACCTTCTAGCTGTGAGGCGATGGTGCTAACCACCGAGACACCTGCAGCCAGTCAATTACTATTATTAGATTGTAATTGTGTTGGAGCATTTAGATAATTAATGAAAGTACTTTCTGAGAAATCCGTGTGAAAATAAATCTGAAGCTGCAGATGCCACCCAGACAATGTTCCTGCATAAGTAGTTGAGCTTCTGTATTAATCCAGTAGAACAGACAGTTGTCATCAGCACAGTGTGGATTCCCATTCATCTGTTTTTTCTGTTTTTTTTAACACGTTTTGTAATAATGCCATGAATCAGGGCAGCACCAGTGGCTTTGCTGTTAGTTTTTGCACTACATGGGCACCTCATGCAAACAGGGCTGCAGATAAAACCGCTGTATGTGTGCTCATGGAGGATGGAGTTATCATGAAGCTCGCATGTCAGCAGCATCGTTTCACTTCAGCTAATAGGAGTGGCTACCATGAATTCTCATAAAACAGCCGTCATTTACCCATCACAAAGAAAAAGAATGACTTATTTCACATTAGAAGCCTTCTAGCCTTCCTTCAGCTCTCCCTTTGCTTGTATGTCTGTAAGCCACTGATTATATTCACCTGATTACTGTTCAAAGCAAAACACTGCAGAAGACAAACTGAGCATCCATCAGCTTGTCTGTGAGTCTAAATGTGGACTTTCATTTCATTTGCACTTCAAGTAAAGTCTTTATAACAGCTCCAGTGTGTTTGAAGAGATTTTAAATAGAGGTTTTGAACATTTAATTCAACGTATAATACAGTCACAAAAAACCCTCAAAATATCAGATTAATTCGAGGTCTTCTGGAGATGTGACAAAATCTGCTGATTCAGGATTATACATACAGCAGCACTCGTGTTTGGTAAACGTTCCCTGGATGTTTCCACCTGAACTAGGGGAGAATATAGAAAGGTAAATGCTGGATAAATGGAAAATAGAATAATATAAATATACATTTAAACCTGTAAATATATAAAAATGAACACACATGTGGTCTTTACAAGTAAACTTTTGCTCACAGCTGTGTGTGAATGGTGGTGTGAGCACAACATGATGTGCTTCTCCATGGAGAGGGAAGCTTGCTGAGTTGTGAGCTCAGATGTTTCTCTGCCAGCCTCCTGGTCGCACACATGCACTCAGAGGCTTGCACAGGTTTCTTTCTTTTCCTGAACAGTGAGCATTTCCTCCCTGGAGGTGGAACACAGGCTGGGATATTGTACCTTCTGTTTTTTTCACGCTGGGGCCTCGGGGTGCTGGTGTGTTGGTGTGAAGGACAAACATGTGTTGACTTTGACAGAAAAGTGGATAACAAACAAACTGGCTAACTTATTGTTGACGGTGACAGTTCATCAGTGAAGCTCCGAGACAACTGAAGAAGCCTTTGTCGTCTGAATGTGGGTGGGCGCGGTGGAGATCTTAGAGTTCTTGTTCTGGTTGAAAATCTAATTTCCAACCAACTTGAAATGCAGTTTTCAGTCTGACTGTGCCACAGTATAGGTGGACGGTACACTGTTTCAGGATCTGGTACAAAACTAGTCCTCCAAAATCCTCAGAATAATCCAGGTGTGTTGTTCTGTTGCTTGTTTTTGACGTCACATAGGACATGAAGTGTCGCAGCATTTTTCTCGACTCGACCCAATAAGTTCACGAGGTTCTGAGACTACAGCAACAAATTAGAAATTAAAGTTTTGCACAGTGATCCTTTATTTCTACTCCTTGTGCTCATGAACTGAGCGGTAAAAGAGCATTCGCATTTCAGAACAGTCCAGCGTCGGCTCTATTTAACCCCTCAGTGGCGTTTGTTTCAGAGCGAGGGAACAAAGATGGCGTAATAGCTGGCTCCTCTTCCACACAAACAGTTTGTGTTTTTCCCTCCTGAGAGTGAAAAGACGCCAAAAACCCTTCACCGTCCAGCCTTTAGATGCCTCGGTAGACGCCAAGGCAATCAGCTCGGAGCGGAAAAAGCAACATAAAAAAGACGGGTTTCTTTGCAAACGGCAGGATGACGCCAAGCCTTATTGACAACGTCTATACTGAAAGCAAAAGGGAGGTCAGGCTGAGGCGGGGAGAGAAACACGAATAACACTTAGTGCTTTTTACTTTGGGACCAAATAGGCAATTCTCCTCAACACCAGAACTAATCAATGAGCCATTGAATGAGAGAGAGGAAGGAGAGAGTGGGAGAGAGAGAGAGAGAGAGAGGGGCAAAAGCATATTTTTCAACACCAGACCAAATCAATGATGGCGATGGAAAGAAAGAAAGAAAGAAAGAAAGAAAGAAAGAAAGAAAGAAAGAAAGAGGAAGGAAGGAACCGCCTTGACCTGAGAATGAATCGATGGGATTTAAATAGAGAAAGACGGCGAGCGAGAGTGGGGTCAAACTGCAGGAAAGATATCTGACAGAAGAAGAGAAGAAAGGATGAAGGAAGAGAGGAGAAGCGAAGAAAGTCAATCATTGATGAGGCTAATGAACCTCAGGCTAGTGGCTGGTGGCTGGGATTTAAGTCTCCAACACACACACACACACACACACGTAGGAAAACACCACAAACACACACAGTTCACGTCTGAGGCTGATTGCAGAATGGAGTCACTTAAGTAAATCAAAATGCTGTAGCAGGCTCCAAACGTGGAGACAGGGAGACAGAGGGAGGCAGACGGAGAGATGGAGTGGGAGAGTCAGAGCGACGGAGCAGCCAGAGCAGCGTCCTGACTGTGAACGAAGACACAGAGGAGCTGGAGGCTGCAGCGTGTTTGTCATTCATTTTGTTCTGCATCTCGTCGGGGATTTGTCCTTTTGTTCGACTGAACTTTTTTTTTTCTCAGTCACATTCATTGCATTGCTTCTGTGTGTCTGTAATAGCTCATGTGTCGGCGTGGTGATGACACAAATCGACATCCCACGTTGTTTCTAATGTAGCACGTGTATAATATGAAGAACGCCACGATGGTCGGGTCCTCGCCGTACGATGGTCGGGTCCTCGCCGTACGATTGTCGGCCTTCAGACATGTCGGAGTTTGGCAGAAACGTGCTCCAGGCGGGACTCTGATCCGGTGTGTTGAGTTTCAGGCAAATCGGAGCACGTGCGGCCTAGTTGCAAGCTACTTCCTGTTTAATGGCGAGCCGAGGCGGCATGCGTGGCGTGCTGGCGACGCGCTCTGGTTTGGACTCAGAACACGCGTGTAAAGTTTCAGGCAGATCGGAGCACATACAGGCCAGTTACCCAACACGTCCCGTTTTATGACGTTTTATGGCACCATGTTTTTTTCAAAATGGCGGACTTCCTGTTGGGTTTCGGGCTTGGCGCTGATTGACGTTTCTGTCCGTTCCAACCTGCTACACATGCCCAGTGAATCTTGTAGCTGTAGGTGAAATGGCCTTCCGACAGGACTCCATTGAATGCTAGAAACACAGCGAAAATGAACAAAATGGCCATCGATCCAAATTACGTCAACGCCGTCAGACTATTGTGGAGCGTTTTAAAAGCTTTTAATCACCACGTCCTGTAGTTTGTGCTGGACACATTTCAGGTGTGTACGACGAAGGAGGAGATAGATCTAGAAAATGGCCTAAAATGAGCAAAAATGGGCCGTAGTGCTCGTAGTTCCTCCAACATGGCGGATTTCCTGTTGGGTTTACGGAAACGTGCTGATGGACTTTTCTGTGCGTCCCGACCTGCTACATACGTGAACCGGTTTTTGTAACTCTCAGCCAAACGTAGCCCCGATGGGACTCTGTTGGAATACTGCAGGGGGCGCAGCTGAGCCGTGTTGCATTTTAGAGCTTGGAGCTGGTGCAGTTTTTTGTTTGTACCGACCTGCTCTATATGCCGACCAAATGTCCTAGCTCGAGACCAAACGTGCTTCTCATGGGACTCCATTGAGCCATTTCGACAGTGACGTCCCTTAAAATATAAAATTTTTTATCAGTCCTGGTGTGTGCAACGATTTTGGTGAGTTTTGGTGAATGTTTAGACCCTCTGATCTGAGTTTCTAAATGACGTCAAATAATAATAATAAAACCCAGGGGTTGCAATCGAGTCCTGGCACTGGTGTGCTCGGACCCGAACTCGTATGGTTTTTAGAAAGCCACAAAAGACCCTAACGAACCCTACTGTGTCAGGGGGAGCACTAACGACTCACATAACGAGGGGGATGAGCAACAAACCCCCAATTAAAAACCCAAACTCAGGTGTTAATGTCTCCTTCAGGATATCAGTATGTGGAACTCCCAACTAGTCAGTCAGAGCTGATGAAGCCTCTTGGATGAAGGTGGAACGTCTTCAAGGAACTCTAGCTGGTCCAGGTGCTACGGTTAAACTAGAATTGCATTTTTGGTGCATTTTTCCACCTTCTTCATGGTGTTACAGTGTTTTGTACATCACGTAGTTGTTCACTTTGCCCATGTTTAAACACCTCAGTCCACAGTGCATGGATCAGTGGGTTCTAACCACAGACTGGCTCAGACACATCTGCAGCATGATTAGAGAACTTATGTAAGTATGCACTCGGTAAACATGGGAAACAGACTTTAATTGTCAGCTGAACCATCTCGCCAGTTAGAAACGTCACCCGAGCCAGAACAACGAAACCACGGCCAGCGTACAATGTTTGTTTTTCTTTTAAACTATTTTCTTGTACCTTTTCTCAGAATCATCGATTCCAGCGCCGTTAGTTAGCTCGCATGTCTGCCAGCCACATCTCATCTGTCTGGAAAATAGACCGACTCGGTTATAATAATAAAATAGGTCCTAACAAACCCGCCACCACATATCTAATGGAAGCAATTACAGGCACAGGTTGTCAATAATGTGTGAGACTCACCTGAACATTTCTTATTTTTTAAATTACTCTTTGAACGTTGGAAACGATGAGAGAAACCAGCGAGTCGAGACCTTGTCGTCGACACCATTAAAGATCCTTATGAAACGTAATCAGTGACTCACTCGCTGAAAGCAGCGGCGGCGTGACCGTACACAGGAAACAGCTTCTTCACAATGTGACTGTTTTTAATGCAGTCTTTTGTTTCCTTCTTGCTAACAGGTAGTTTAGCCTGAATGACAACATTCTCTGTTGCCTCCAGAGTCATCCTTCGAAGCGTATAGCTTGAAGAACGTTCCCCGGTGAGCCGCCTCGCTGGTGTTCGGACGCTTTAGGTCAGAAGTTCTCAAACTTTTTGAGCCACGACCCCCAAGATAGCATAAGTTTGTTTTTGTGAATTTTTAATATATCATAAGTAATAACTTTGTTGTTCAGGCATGAATGTGTCAAACATTAATGTTAATTCCACAGATTCATCTCTTTACATTAATTTTCTTTTGAATGAATGAATGAATGAATTGAATTTATTTCAAACAAATGAAAGGGAAAAAAATATAAAAGCAAAAGAAAATAATTTTAAAAAGAGCACTAAAAAAGAATAATAATATCGCATCATCAAATCATAATATTAACAAGTCAGAAAAAGGAGCGGGAAGAAGTTTAATGTTGACAGTCCTGATACACATTTATTTGATAAATGCAGGCTTCATATTTACTTTTTTTTTTTTACAATGATCTGGCGACCTCTGGAAATTATCTTGGGACCCCCGTGTGGGTCCCGACCCCCAGTTTGGGAACCACTAGTTTAGGTAACTGACTTGGTTTGGGTTATAGCGACACACTGAAGAGGACACACCTGTTCATACGTATGTATCACGAAATACTAAATTCATTATTAGCAGCTTTAAAAAGTAATTAGTTATAGTTACTTCTCCCAAAAAGTAACTGAATTACTCCATTATAAAAGTAACTAATTACCAGGGAGAGTAGCTATTGCGTTACTCTTTTAATTTAAATATGTCTAAGAATTTGGATTTTTTTCTAAGCAGGTCTCACGAGCCAGTCGAATGGACTAGAACTCACAGACCGGTCCTGACACAGAACTCCACCTCAGCAGACCACAGCTGGTGGACACGCTGGACTCCAAGTGTTTCCTTAAAGACAAAACAGTTTGACAACATGAAGTACTTTTAATATAGAACTGAAAATATGAATTTCTGGGACAAACCCAGCTTTAGCTCCTAAACATTCATTCATTCGTTCATCTATGCATACATGCGCTCTTTCCTCACACTCATCCGTCCTGTTACAACCCAACTCCTGGAAAGGGAAAAGGGGAAGTAACAGAACCAGAACCAATTGGTTTAAAAGTAACAATTATTTATTTACAGTTTATTAGGACAAAAACGGAGGAAACGGGGCATAAAGATGCTCTTTAACTTAAACACCCAAACAAAAGCTCTTATAACTAAAAGCCTGCTGCCAAACTAAACACAGTAAAAACCAAGTTTAACTGAATACACAAAAAGGGTTCAAAATCAAAGCATACCAAATCAGAACCTACTTTACTGGAAATAAGAACAATCCCTACTGAGCCCTGCTCCAGAACAGTTCCAGGAAAAAGTGCCTTTAACACAACAAAACAAAAGTTCTCCATCAGGCAGTGGTGCTCTGCATACAGCCGCCCCGTCACTTGGACTCCTCCACTTAAACAGGCCGCTGTCATCGGTTGGCAGGTCTTGATTGGGTCCTGCGCGATTGGCCTGGCTCCGCCCATTTGCCCTGGCCCAATCCACAACCAGCAACACGGAAATTTCCATTAAAAAAAGCACAACAAAGAAGGAAGGGCCGGCAGCCGTAACACATCCAAGCAGAAACATCCAGCTTTAGCTGCTTGGACGCCGTGGCTCCGCCTCCTTCTTTGTTAGCGGTGCTCGCATTAGCCACAGCTGGCCCGCTACCATCATCAACAGCATCAACAACGCTGTTTTTGGCCGCTAGTTTTGTGGAGGCGTGTGCAGTTGAGAGACGCGTCATTACATTAGAGTTGCTCACAACAGAGTTAAAGGCTTTGAATGAATTGTGAATCTGAGCAGGGTCCTGATGGAACCACCTTGCAGAGGAAACTACAGATAATTGGGCACAAGCAACTTTTTTTTTCAAAGTGTTTTTAGAGATGCTACCAACTGCTGATGGACGTGGAATGTGTTTGTGTGTCAGCGGACGGAGGATTTCCACAGAGGAGGACGTTCTGTTTTCCATTTTTCATTCACTCGTGTCGTTTTTGTGATTCTCCACAACCGACTGTTGTCAAAGCTGCTGTTCTAATACGATCAGAAGCAGCTGAGGAACAGCTTCATAGAAAGATTGTTGCTCTGGGACATAATGTCCACTTCCCATCTTGCCTTTTACCTCGAGGAGAATAAAGTAGTGTCTCCTCAGCCTGTTCATGGGAGCGTATAGGACTCTTGGCAGGTGGCGAAAGAGACTAGATGCTGTGGCTGAGGTGGATCAGGTTCTGTATGTTTCCTCCAGTGTTGGAAGCTTTGAGCCTTTTGATGTTGCGCTGGAGGGCCTTCCTGTAGTCGGAGCTGTAGCCAGAGCATTATGCTATATGTCATGATGGAGTCACTGTAGGAGCCGACCAGCAGCTGGGAGTCGGACTTTCTTCCTCTGTTTGTGTCAGAAAACGGCACCGAGGCCAGTGTTGCTCAGTTTACTGTCCAGCTTGTTGCACAAAAACACAAGTAGCTCGAAGCACTTCATACCTGTTGGGTTCAAAAGGTGTTGCTCAGCTGTACAGCAAAGCTTTGGCTGAACGTGTCGTCTGATACCAGACTCAGTAAAACCAATTTGATTTTGAGACAGAGAGTAGAAAGAGGGAATGACATGAAAACACAGAGCAGGACGTCGCTTCAGAGAGTCACGGAGACTTCTAAAAGAGCAAAACAACGACAGCAAAGGAAGACCCAGTGGCTTAGAGGAGCACAGTCTTCCCTATTAATGACTTGGCCAGAGCGAGAGAGTTAAAGAAATGATAGAGGCGCAGGGCCGGGGAGGGAGGGCGGCCCAGAGAGCTGACTTGGCAGGAGAAAATGAAGGAGAGAATTAGGGTGAGCGAGGCAGAGTGAAGGGAGGGTGGATGAGGGGTCAGTGCATCGGCGCTACAATAAGAAGAGAGAAATGTGGAGGGTTGACGAGAGGCTCTGAAAAGGCTGCAGCTGCCGATACTAAAGGAGCGAGTGGAAGAGACGGCGAGGAAGCAAGAGAGGAGGTCAGATGAAGAGGATGGCGGGAGTGAGAGGGAAATTATGGGAAAGGATGGAGATACGGTACGGAGGCAGGCCAAGAGTGGAGGAGGATGAAAGGAAGTTGGTTTGTCCAGATCGGCTGATTCAGAAGAAAAGACAATGATACCTTCCTCTTCCTTTATCTCTGCACTTCGTTTCCTTTCTTTGTCACCGTCACTATCACTTCCCTGATCATCAGTACGTCTCTGCCTTCAGCCACATTAGCTTCACTGGCAGAGAGTCAGTGAGTGACATGAACAGTGATGCAGCACCTGATAGGACTCATGTTAAACAGATCTGAGGGAGGCTTCAGGACTCTCCTTAACGCCACCACACAAGTGTTTGTTTTTGTTTGTTTTCCCCACAGTGCAGCTGATTAGGTGCAGATAATATATAACCAAGCTGTAGTCCAACAGTGTTAGTGTCAGAAACCTGTTGATGCTCTCAGAAATACAGAACTGAAAATAGACATGAACATTTTACATACACACATATGTTAGAGGTGGGACTCTAACGTGTTAATTTACGTGTTGAAGTCACATACATACATCACATGTGTACAGTTGTTTCATTTTACTTCTGTTTTTAGTGTTACACAGAAGGACAGAAAGAATTTTCCTTTACCGATGTTTACTCACCACATTAATGACTATTAAAAAGATAAAGATTAAGATAACT
>NW_007578269.1:274011-277560 GCF_000690725.1 Stegastes partitus
GAGTCTCCATGTTCTCCCCGTGCAGCGTGGGTTCTCTCCGGGTTCTCCGGCTTCCTCCCACAGTCCAGAAACATGCTGAGGTTAATTGGTGATTGTAAATTGTCCGTAGGTGTGAATGTGAGTGTGCACAATGAAAGGCTTTTGCACTTTTTACCTTTCACCTTCACTTTCTGTCACTTGGTGTTTTAAAGATCTAACTTTGAACTATTCACAGTAATTCCTATTAAGACTGAAGCCTTCAGCGTCCTCTCTGTAAACATCTGGAGTGGAGCACCAGTGGTTCATATTCATGATCTTTGCTACCGTGTAAAGCTAAAACCATCCCAGTGGAGCTATCCCACCTTCAGCACACCTTATCTCTGCCGCTCTCTATCTCCCCTTTCCTGTTTTTTTCCTCTCTCGTTTTGCCTGGTGTGGGTCACTGAGCAGAGAGGGCCACCCTCCACCTACATGCCCCACAAAGGCTGCCCGTGGCTGGGGGAAGAGGCCCGCCTCGCTCCCCTCTCCTCGCTCGGAGTCCAGAGGTGGAATGAGTTTTCACGCTTCGAGAAACACGAGTCTTAACTCTCCCACTGACCTCTTTCACTATGTCGATGAGTCTTTTACTTTTTCCAGCATCTATTCTGTCCTGTCTTTTTTTCTCCCTCTCCTCTAAATCTCTGGCTGCTGCCCTCGCTGCCTCTCCCTTTGTCTTTCTGTCTGCCTCAGCCTCTCGCTGTGGCCCTCCTCCGGGCCGTGTTGCTCTCGCTCCACCTCGTCTAAACTCCGCTGACCATTGTTGCTGCTTCTGAAACTTTTAATTGACTTCCTGTGTCATCTCCTGTTCTTTCTGTAACCTCTTTTCTTCTCTTCTTGTTCAATTTTCCATCTACAGTGATGGAGTTTAACACAAACCCTGACCTGAGCTTCAGCTGCTCTTCCTTTCTTATCTTGTTCTATTTATTTATTTTCGCCATCGCTTCTTTCAACATCGTTCTTCTTTACATCGCGAACTTTGAGAAAACATTTAGCGTTCGGGGCCTTTTTCTATTTTACTCTGTGTGTTTGTGTTCATTTGCATTTTCCCTGAACTGTTTTCTTCTATATTTCACTTTATTACTCACACGGTCTGCACTGGTATCATATACACTGAAAAGAGAGAGTTTTACAGCATCTATTGACGGATAAAAAAATAAAAACCCTGACGAAAAAACACTCGATTTAAAACAAGTAATACCACAACTGTTTTCTGCAGTTTAAAAACTTCTCAATTTGCAATGCTACTGAATAGAAAAGAAAACTGCAGACAGAGACAGAGTCAGCCTAAAAGAACAGATTTTATTTATTTTCCAGTTTCTAAGGTGGAAATCTAATGACTGTACTCCATGCACATGCCCATATAGAGCCTGAGAGGACCAGTAGAGATATCTCTGTATAGATAATGGATGGATGTTTGAAGACAAATGATAACATCAGCTTCCTAAAATGTAAATGAATGTGTGACTATCACAGAGGAACCAGCTCTGTGGTTTCTGTTAATGACAGCAGCACTTGAGCTGTTGAACTCCTGTCTGATGTGATCCAAAGAGCCTCTTGTGATGTCAGGAATGTTTGATTTTGTTGAACTGCGACATGAACGTCCAGTCGGGTGGAGGTCAGGTGGGTGAACGTCCACGACAGTCAGCACTCGTTGNCTGTGTCTTTCTTAAATTACTAATCCTTGTTTCCAAAAGTACCAGACTGTTGTAGACAGGAAGTCTGAAATACGTTGTGCTGGTTACGTGATGTCTTTATTCTGAGAGCGTGCTGTCTGTCTTTGTTTGCTCTCAAATCAAGCCTGCGCCAGATAAACTGCTGTATGGCTTTCTGAGTGTTTGAGGAGATCATAGTGGAGAAGGTCAGCTGTGAAGTCAATTTTTCTCTTATTTTGCTGAGATGAATCTTTATAGATGTCAAACAACACTTTTTGAAAACACTGACTTCAGCTGCTCGTTGTGCTCGACTCGCTCAGCGCAGCTAAATGTTGAAATGAAGCCAACATCTACGAGGAAAAGTCAGCTGGTTTTGGCTTCGTCACATAACAAGCAGAGAGCATCATCTGAGACGGGCGCGTTCTTTGTCTATGCAGGGAGATGTCATGACTTAGAGAAAGCTACGGGCTACGTTAGCGTGCTCCCAGGACGCCGTGCGTCTAAGAGGATTACTGTGATGCTAATGCTAGCATTAAAACGCTCTCACAGTGCTGTCAGTCACGGCCGACCTGTTGTTGCAGAAACACCGTGACTCGCCGCCATTTCCTTCACTTTTCTGCATCCCATTACAGTTTTATTTTGTGTCTTCTCTTCCTTTCACTTTGCGCTAATACCTCCATGTGTGTCGCTTTTTGTTTCCTTCTCTGGGCCTCTCCTCGCTGCCCCACTTTCCCTCGGCATCCCTCTCTCTCTCTCTCTCTCTCTCTTTGAAAGCCGATGCGTATTGTCAGATGCAGCAGCCGTAAAAACACCAATTTTACAGCACAGGAATTCAGCAGCCGGAGTCGCTGGGGGAAAAGGTGAGCGGGAGTCTACCGTAGCACTCACACAGGGCTGGAAAAACCCAGCGTCACCGCTCCACGACGGTCAAGTTAATTATTTAGTTTGACTGTGAAGAATTATAACAACAATAAATGATAAAAAGAAACCGAGAGAACTGGAACATCTTCATTTATAGTGTTTTAGTGCTTGTCGATAGTTATTAGTTCAGATCTGGTTGGTTTCCGACTCCACAGATTGGTTCGTCTTAACACCAAACAGGCAGCAGGACGCGGTCCAAACCCACCTCAGTGGACTCATGGTTCTACAGAACACAGAAGAAATGCAGCTGCTCATTCAAGCTGCCTGATGGAGTCGTTTCTAAGACGTCTCTGTTCGGTAAACAGCAGAATTGAAGTTCAGCCATTTGTTCATTTTTAACCAGCATCCGTGACGTTTCCTCTCAGCGTTCATTTCTGTTCGCTGCCACTCACACACGGCTTGATATTTTCCAGCCTGTGTTTAAACTCGTCTGCAGATGACCTGAGTTGACAATCAAAGCTGAGACACACACACACACACACACACACACACACACACACACACACACGCTGCCTCCCTTTCAGGTGTGTAGATCTTCAAGGGTCTCACGGCTCTCAAAGGGAGTCTCTCCACTCGTTCAGCGCCTCGTGTTTTGGCCCACTTTTCTCGGCCACGTTAGATTTACCGCTCTGCTGTTTGTAAGAATAACACGGTTGTGAGATATCTGAACACACACACACACTCATAAATATGCATATGATTGCAATAAAAAATACTGCAGTGATAAGTTAATTTATTATTATTTATTTGTTAAGCAGTCACATAAGTCCATATATTCAAGCCTCCTGTCAGAATGTCTTTGGTGTGCTTCAGTTTAGGCTGGACTACATACGTTCTTTATTTATTAAAACCACGACCAGGACTTAAATCACAGACCGCTTCTTCTCCCAGTCCAGAATAATATCCATGCACTGTGCATAAGTCCCAGAGAGTAGCTTAGGATGGGTGGCTGTCGTGA
>NW_007578269.1:279741-303224 GCF_000690725.1 Stegastes partitus
CTGTCGCTGTCTCCTCACATTCATCCTCCTCTGACTTGGATCCATCAGGGTCTGTGAGAACATTGCCTCTGATGGTGTTCTCACTTCTGCTGTGGTTGGCTTTGACCTTCCACAGCTTCCACAAAGTGTTTTAGAGATCCACGCCCTGCCCCCTTAGAAACCTTCAGTCATGATGTGACACTAAGGAGACTCATGTACACCTTCACGTAGTTGTGAAGCCATGTTTCCAGCCATCACGGTGCTACGTCGTGAGCGATGTTCAGCTGGAAACCAGAGACAGCTGCATGTGGAAGAGCTGCAGAGGCTGCAGGTTGATTTAGTGAAAAGAATCTCTGATGAGTCGATCATAAAATTGGTTCAGTCTGATTGCTGACAAACAGAGCAAAATTGTCAAAAAATTGTGTTTGCAGATGCTTTTAAAAGCTCAAACCTTGTGTTTATTTTCATGAAAACATGAAAGATGACTGATGTGGTCTGATGCTCGCCCACCAGTCCAGCATGAATGTGATTAGTCCACAAAATACAAACGGCAGCAACAAAAAGGAAAGAGCCCAGAGAATCCTCAAATAAAACCACTTTCTTTTTGAATGAGAAAACAAACAAAACATGGTGGACCCTCTGGAGAAGCCCGACATCGTGTGAGCGATCGGCAGAAGCGAGCGATGCAGAGAATGAATGCTGCGTGAGAACAGAGTGGCCCATCGACATATAGACAGAACGTGGAGACGGAGCGTCGCGCTGGAGCTTGTAATCGCTCTGCCTCTGACAAATAACTTCTTCCCCCAATGACACCTCACCTCACTGCTCCGCTGAGATGCCAATTTACTGCACAGGTACCAGTCCATCACGTTGATGGAGAACTCTGGGTGTGAACGGCTCAGACACACACTCCGGGGTAGAACCAGGCCAGAGGTTCTGCACATTTGACCTGTTTGTGCTGCCGTCCTGTACCCACAGTCTGTAACTGACTGTTTGTTCTCAACTTTTTCGTCGGCTAGTCCTGCAGTTTGTTTCTTCGTCTGGCAATTAAAATCCACGTCTGAGTCCCACTGGGAGATAATTAACCAAAGACAGAGGAATGAACGTGTGTTTAGCATTGTTGAGCTGCGCTAAGCCCACCACCAAAGGTCAAGCAACCCCAGAACATTATGGTCAGACGCTCATCTGATATCTGCTCAGTGTTTGTCCCACTGGGACATGACTGACATGCTTTAAAAATAAATCTTGATTTCAGAAAAAGAGGCAGTGAGCAGACATTTGAAGGCATATTCCAGGAGTTCAGCAGCAGCACCAGAAAGGCTGTGAATTGTAGCTGTCAATGTACATCCAGCAGATAAAGTGCTTTCTTCATATGCGGGATGACAGCTCTGACAGCTGGTTAAATCAGGCACACTGATTTGTTTCAGGAGCTGATGCAGAAGGCTGCCACCTCTCCACAACACTGCTGAGTGCGGGTGGACTCTTTAGTTTACTTAGAATTGAAACGAAAATCTCATTTTACCAAATACCAAATGGGCTTTGTTCTAAATTAATTCAGTCTGAAGTGACAGGATCCAGTTTGACATGATGAGACTGTATGTGAGCATTCTGTCTGCTCCAGTCACACTTATATGACAATAAATGAATAAACGTGCATTGCTGTAGGCTGTGTAAAACTTTCACTTTTAAGATGATAAAAAATTTACATATGAATTAGACAAACATGTTGAGAAAGGTTTTTCAATTTACTTCTAAAAACATGGAAGTCCTGCTACAAATAAGACATACTGTGTAATCAGTGAACACAAGAGTCTCCTAAACCCGTCATAGGACAGCTCACAGAAAGGTTGTTGTGTTAGTCTGTACTGTGAGTTTTACTTTGCTGACGTTAGACTGCAACTGAAGATGGTTCCACATTTCAAGAGTGCTTTTTTAACCTTGGGTTGGAAAGCACCTTGTGTTTCTAATTCAGCCGTTCACACACATCAGTGGTGGCAGAGCTGCTGTGCAGGGTGCTAACCTGCCATTGGAAGCATGATGCACGGCGCTTGTTGTCCTCTCCTTCTCCTGAGTTGAACCAAGCAGCAGCATTAAGACCCGCGGAGCAGTCGGGGCGGCTGTGGCTCAGGTGGTAGAGCGAGTCGGTCAAAGACCAGAAGGTCGGCGGTTCAATTCCACCCTGTAACCTGTGTTATGGTCGTTGTGTCCTTAGGCAAGCCACGCTTCTGTCAGTCTGCCCTGGGGCAGCTGTGGCAACAACCGTAGCTACCACCCTGGAATAAACGTGTGTGAATGAATAAGTGACAGTGTAAAGCAACTTTGAGTGTCTAGAAAAGCGCTACATAAATCTGATCAATTATTATTATAGTCAAAGGCATCTGGAGTCCTTTTCCTCCCTCAATTCCCTCCTTAGCTCTGTTTCCTCATAGCTCAAAGATCCTCGGTTTGTCCCGGTGAGGACACCCGGGATCTTCCTGCGTGGAGTCTCCATGTTCTCCCCGTGCAGCGTGGGTTCTCTCCGGGTTCTCCGGCTTCCTCCCACAGTCCAGAAACATGCTGAGGTTAATTGGTGATTCTAAATTGTCCGTAGGTGTGAATGTGAGTGTGCTTGGTTGTCTGTCTCTAAGTGTAGCCCTGTGATAGACTGGTTACCTGTCCAGGTGAACCTGCCTTCACCCTCAGTCAGCTGGGATAGGCTCCGCCCCCCATGACCCTAGTGAGGATTAAGGAGTAGAGATGATGGATGGATTAGGGCGTATACTTGTTTGCAAAGAGTCCTAAACTGGTCCATCTGCCTCTGTTCATACCAGCACCAGGCCCATTTAGAAACATCTTGAAATATTTGTGTTTTATTTAGAAACAAAACTTTACCCATGAATTAAGCCGGAGTTCTTACGATCTGCTCATTTATGTCTTTGGCGTGGACCCACTGTTGGATGCTACCTGCTGTCTTTGTGGTCCACCTGTTGAGTTCTACTCAGATCACGGCGCTGTGGACGTTTCTGCCCGTCAGTATTTCACAGCACACTGAATGGAAAAAAAAAATGAAACTGGTCTTCTTCAACACACGACTTCTTCTCTTCTCACTCCACCGATCTCTTTGGTGTCTTCGTCCATTTGCATACCTTTATCTGTCTGTCTCAGGCTCTGTTGCCTTTTCTTTCTCTTCACTGCTGATCCGTCTCTGATCTGTTACTGGATCTGGATCTTTTTTTTTTGCCCCCACCGAAATAAAGCTATACGTTTCAGAAGAGCTGATAAAAATGGAGACGACTTAACTGCTTCATCCCTGCTTTCAGAACATGGGACAATAATTTGAATTCAACTCACTGACATTTTTAGTATCTGGGGTCCGCCCATGTCACTGACGGTCGGGTTGGACCCCTGAAGATGTCTTTGGGTTTCACTCAGATTCTGTTATGAGCTGCAGAAAAGGGAGAAATTGGGTAAATGATTATTTTAGTAATTTCTCCCGTTCCTGCAGGTGAGCTCAGAGGGCAGGACGTCGGCTCCCTGGATGCACAAGAAGCCACAAATAAAGCTGAAACTCTGACTTCATGATTTGGTTCTGAAATTGCCTGTGAATGTTTTATTGACTTTATCCGCAACGTATTTGCAGATCGATTTCTCCTCCGCATGTCAGACGGATAATTATCCCGGCGACCAGTAATTACTGTCCCCACACATTGTCAGTTACTACACTGGCTGCCATATGCACAGTGTCTACGGAAAGCACGGCTGCTTTCAGAGGAACATCTACACATCCCACCAGACGGTTTAGACACCAATGACAGTGAGTGATTTATGCAGCACGAGAGGACATTCTGACAAACCATCTGAAGGTTATGGGTAACTCCTCACCGGCTGATTTAGTAACGTCCTAAAAGCAGCGCCTCTGTCAGCCCTTTTTTTATCCCATAGGTTTTTATAGTAAGAGTTAATGAAGCAGTACATTCCTGTCAGCTGAGCAAAACACACAAACCATAAATACTCTCTCTCCACTGTGGACTGTGGGTTGCTGGTCGTTATGCTAGAAATGCACGTCAAAGCAGCGGCATCATCAACAGACAATGACGTGTTTACCGCCCGGAGAAACCGCCGTAGCATCAACAAACACACACTGGAAAATAGTCATCACTGTCAGTGTCCAGGCTGAACTCATGACTCCGGTGTTTTTTTCTGGGATCCGGCTGAGGCTGCTCTTTGAGAGGCGGTTGGATGTCACTTGATGGAGCATCACAGCCGTCCCTGCAGGCTGTAAACCTCCACATTCTCATACAACCAGTGGAGTCTCAGTTAAAGTACCTGAAACTGCACATAACGCAGTGGTGGCTCCATAACCCGACACTAAATGTAAAACCTTCTTCTATGTCGGATAGCAAGACTGTGGGATTGTCCAGACGGAGGTCCAGATACGAGGAGGGCTTGATGCTGGAAGGCTCATTAGTTGTTAATATTTATTGTTCATAGTTGTTATAATAACTAGTGTGTTGTTAGGACACTACACATCGCTGGACTTTAGCCTAACAACTGACCGGTGCTCTGGTGTACGGGCCGTCGGTCGACATCAAAGGTGAATACGTTCAGACAGCAGCTGAAGTGACCCAATCCGATTTTTTTTTGCCCCTATGCGACCTGGATCTGGTCTGTTCATCACAGTCTGAACAACACAGGTCCAATTAATGATGAATATCAGAGTATTTGGTGCAGTTGGGGGTGGAAGTGGAAGTGTCCAGAACACACAGGCAGTACTTGGCTGCTGATGCTAGTTTAGTTAGCGCTCACACTTCTGTTTCCTCCATCGGTGGCGGCGGGGGAGTGGCAGATACGCTCCACCGTTACCATCCATGTTTACTTCCATAAACACTGAGCACGCTCTGCACATGCAGACTGTCGCTATGTTAAGGCTGTTTTTATGGGTTCTGTTGGTTTTTCCTGGATTCTTAAGGGTCGATTATGGAGTCATGCCTGTATAGACATTTTCATTGTTTTTAATCAGGTTTTCTTTCCTTACATGGATGCTACTCACAGACTGATGAAACTGACAAACTTTCCAGCGATGCCGTAATGACGACTAAACCAGTACAGAATACTTTTCCTCCAACCAATCGCTGTGGATGAAGTGAAGCAGCAGCAGGTAGCGACGTTCTGTAGAAGCTGCTCTCAGACACTCAGAGACACTTTAAATGCTTAAATGTTATCACTCCAAGGATTTGTTTTGTTTGGGTTTTATATACGTGTGGATTAATGCAGCTTTTTTACCTTCTTTTTTTTCCTGTTATTTAAACATGAAAAGCACTTTAAAAAAATCACAAGTTGAAAGTGAGATCTTTTTTTCAATAAACAATCCAATTAGTCACTTTTCACCTTGTATATATACACACGCATATAGTAGTATTATTTACTTCATTTTATCTCCTTTCCACTGTTTGAAAATTTAATTGATTTATTTTTGCTTATTTTTTTATCCCTATCCCTACTCATATGTATATATTTATTTCTTATTATTTATTTCTTGTGTGTTTTATTCTTTATTCTTCTTCATCTTTTTCATATTGCTTCGGTGTGGAACAGGTGCACCAATAAAGGCCTTGAATCCTTTTTAACATCTGTCACTGGCTGGTCTGAAAGGCCTGTTGTTTTTAAAAAATAGCCTAAATCAAAGAACTTATTCATGCAAGAAACTGAAAAATCCTTTGGGGAAAAAAAACCAAAATCCAAGCAAAAATATTGCCTATTTTTGACTCAGCAGATTCCAACAAAACCTCTAAAATATTTATTAAAGAACGAAAAATGCATGATTGTTTTATTTGTGTGACAAAAACACACGTGTGCTTCAATCATTTCACCATAGAAAACGTTAGAAGAATTATTGGAAACTTGCTACTGCAATAATGGTCTTTATAAGTGTGTGTGTGTGTGTGTGTGTGTGTGTGTGTGTGTGTGTGTGTGTGTGCGTGTGAACGGGATTCACATTTACATTTGCACTGATGGCACACAGATGTAGCCGTGGTAATGACGGCTGAACACTCATCCAGGAATCCTGACTGTGTGTGTGTGTGTAGGTATGTGTGTGTGTGTGTGTGTGTGGTATTCAGCATTTAGCCTTGAAGGTTTTTATAAGTGGAACAATTACTACGCCGGCAAAACAGCATATGGAGAGCGAGTGAGCGTCGGGTGTGTGAGGGGCTGAGCGCCGCCTCTCCGACCCAAACGCCTCCCCGGCCGATCTCCTGCACGTATCCCTCGTCTTCGCTCTTCGCTTTCTGTTTTTCCCGGCGAGGGCAGCGGAGATGGAATAACAGCAGGGCTGGGAAATGGAGATGTGTTGCTCTTTATGCAAATCAAATACCAGCATTGCCATTCATTTCCTTCAGAGCACCCCGAGGACAGAGAAAGGAGCTGAAAGCAGTGGGGAAAAGCAGCAGGGAGGAGTTGAGGCCAGGTCAGCTTTGAGCAAATATTTTCACAAAAACGAAGCAGTGTTTTGTGAAGGCCAGCCACTGATCAGTATTCAGGCCGGCTGAGCCCAGTGCAGCATTGAGTTACAGTTCTCAGCAGCCTTGACCGGCCCGTACACTGCAGTGGAATTTACATAGCGGTTAACGCGTGAGCCCCAGTCGATGACTGCTGCTCCACTGTGACTAGTGATGTGGACCTGGCTGGACTCGGTGCTGGGCAGCAGAAACATCACATCATTATCGTTTAATTTCTTCAGCAACATGTTAAGTCTGATTTAAATCTGACAGCAATTGGAAATGCATGATGCCGAACACTTGAATCTGTTGTTTGCTCGGCTAGAACTTAACGGAAAGGAAAAGAAAGAAGCAAGAAAGGTGAAGAGTTCATCTGCAGATGCAGATACCTTCACAAACCTTCAGAAAACCCATCGTCTACCTGAGACAATACCAACCAAACCTAAGTTATCTCTGTGGTTGTCATCTCTATCCACTCAGCTTCAGCTTGATTGATTTTGTCTCAAGCAAACAACAACAAATAAACAAGTTTTCTGAAAAACTACAAAAATGGAGTTATCTGTTTTAGCAAATGAACTCTTCATGTGTTCACTCTGAGACCAACCAGCGGCTCAAACACAACAAATACTGAGACATAAATGGCACAAAACATCTCATGCACATCATATACAAATGCTCAGACTGTTTTAAACCTTTGCTTTAATTCCATTGTCGCTATCTTTAGCAAAAAAGTGAACAGAGAAGACAGAATGAGCTGCTTTATTTTGGTGTCCACAAGTTGCAAAAACTGAAATCTGATCAAGCTGGAGTATTATAGATATATCAAATATATGCTTATTTTTGTCTGATAGTTCTTCTCAATGCACAATTTCTACATGAGACTGTTTCACTTGTTTTAAGTATTTTGGTCCTTTAATATCTTAATAAGATATTCCAGCTCTTTACTTAGATTTATTTTTAACCTATTCTGAGTCAGTACATGTTTGAATCTAGACTATCAGCAGCTACAAAGCTGCTTCATCAACACCTAAAAGTGCAGAAACTGTTTTTTCAAAGAAACATTTTCTTCTTTCAGTCTTGAAATGAGAAGTCATGACTTTGATTCCATTTGAATCAAGAAAAATGTTCTAGTTATGAGTGAAAACTCACTCATGTTCAGGTTTGGCTCCACTCAGGTATTTGGACTTGTGTTGGGAAGTCTTGACAAGTCAAATATTCCTGTTCTGTTGGCAGATACTTTTGCTGATAATAAGTCATATAAAGTCATTTTTTGTATTTTTTTCTTCTTTTTATGAGCTGACTTTTTGCAGCTTCACAGTTATGTGGAAAACAGCTTTGGTTGGAGGATGATGATGATGAAATGTGATCTGAATAAGAAGGAATTTCTCCAAAACTCTGCAGATATTTAACAAACGTGTGTCTTTAAGAGCTCGACCCACAGATGCTGTGTTTGTTGAAACCAACCGTAGCTTCAGTGTTTGCCGATGACAGACTCGTCCAAACTGCTTCTTTCTTTTATACGATATGATTTTTTCACCCGAACATCTTTGCAGGTTTTGAAGCTGTTGTCACTCTCTGACGAGGAGCTGAACTGTAATGAGTGCAGTGCGAATGCCGGCAGCCCTCCAATGACGCTTCTCTTTTGCTGTCCACAGAGCAACCTCCCAACCACCACGGCTCCACCCTGCCTCCTGTGCCCCCCCCTCACCGCCAGCAGCCCTCGGTAACGGCGCTCAACCAGGCCCTCGGCTCCACGCACCACGCTGGCCACTCCCTAAACTCAACGCGGCAGCTAACCCCTCCCACTGGAAGCCCGGCCCCTGTGGCCGGCCAATCACCAGCCGAGCTGCAGACCACGCCCCCCGAGAGCGTCCCGCTGCAAGACAGCTGGGTGCTGGGTAGCAATGTGCCTCTGGAGACAAGGTAAAGGGCTTCGTCTTGATTCATCTGGTCACTGGAATGTTTGTGCCGGAGCTGGAGCTGCTGCGCTCGGTGTGGCTGATTGTTGTAACGGTGGCGATGGAGGGATGCTCCCTGCACCATCCTGCAGCACCAATGTCCTCCAGCAGCTTAAATGTCCCTCACCACAACGAACTGCACACTGGGAAAAAAAAAACATGCTTAATTCCATGTTTGAATCCTTGTTTTTAGCTGTCGTTTGTTTGCATGTACGTGTGTGTGTGTGTGTTTGTGTGTGTGTGTGTGTGTGTGTGTGTGTGTGTGTGTTGTCCATGGGGGTCTCGGCGGTGAGCATTCTGTTTGGGGAATGCAGTTAAAAATGAGCAGAGCACTCCTGTTTGAAGTCTTTGTGGAATGACTTTGAAAAACAAAACGACAGAACAACAAACTGCTTTTATTATTCGATGTCGTTAATACGGAGGAGCCGTGTGAGGACCGGCGGGTTGGACTGATAATGCGCTGTGGCATCATGTGTAGAAATGCTCACTTCATGTGCCAACCGAAGACGTATTTTCTCTTTAGGTAGAACACAAACCTAGACGTACACTAAATGTGCGCTTTGTGTTTTCCGAGCCTTAAGAGTAGCAGTTGTCCTTTCAAAGCGCCGCAGAGCATCCCGAGGTCAGTGTGTGTTTCCTTTCAGCTGTGACACAGGTTTTATTGGATAATTTGAACCTTAAATCCCTATTCACTGAACAATTTGTAGCTTTCTCTTTCTGTCTTTGTCGAGCACTAATGCCCCACAGTTCTTTGATATTTTAAAAATCCCTTTTCCGTCCAGCAGAGCAGAACATCTCGCTGTTGACTGTGTAAAGGCCCATTGTTCCTTCGCCGTCCACACGCAGCCACGTACGGGAATTTACGGGCGCAACTTTGACCTTGACCCCGGGTTTACCAGACGACAGTATTTCACTCCTTCTTCCTCTTTCTGTCCTCCCTCCGTGGAGCCTTTTACCCAGAATAAAAGGCGAGTGA
The DNA here is from genome assembly GCF_000690725.1 of Stegastes partitus. Classification (NCBI taxonomy): domain Eukaryota; kingdom Metazoa; phylum Chordata; class Actinopteri; family Pomacentridae; genus Stegastes; species Stegastes partitus. The sequence continues at coordinate 289,131 of NW_007578269.1, forward strand.
CAGATTGATAGACACAGAGATGTCCGTCTTTGTAACTCCTAGCGTTTGTGTTTGTCTGTTTGCATGTGTGTGTTTGGCAGACGTTGTGGACTTTTGAGCGAGCCGAGCCTTGAACTCTGGTTCCAAGGCCCGGTATCCACTCAGATACGTGCACGCCGACGCAATTCACGAGGGTAGCTTCAACCTTGTGTTTTATTTGCGAGGGACAATTTGTGGTCGGTTCTTTCTTCCTTTGTTGTTTTTCTGTCTCACTCCCTTGTGTCTCGTTCCTTTGAATTTCAGCTGGACAAAACGAGGTGGTACGAGATTGATAGATGGGCAAACGTCTTTTAAAAACCACATTCACTTTGGCTGCATGTGTGTGTAGGAGGTTGTTTGGAGCTGTGGGGGAGCCAAACCATGTCGCTGGCTCAGCTTCGTATTCATGATTTTAGAGGGCGTCACATCGACTTACATCAATTTCCTGAAGACTTGCTTTAACCTGAACCCTGCCTAATCCTAACCTAAACCTAGACTTAACCTAAAACACCCTTAAAACCTAGAGCTGTACGTTATGGATGCTTTTTGTTCCCATAAGCAAACGTGGCTCAGATTTCGGTCCCCACAATGTGACTAATAGCTAAACCACACACACAGTATTCAGAGCATCATCTTTAAAAAATGAGCCCAGCCCCACCGAGGAGGCAGGCGCTGTGTGAGCGTGGTGTATATGTGAGAGTGTGTGCAAGAAATACTAAGTCCTGCTCTCACAGACAGACTTGGAGATGAAACAAGTTGTGAGGCCTTCAGGAGACGGGGTAAGAAAAAAAACTCTGAGCTTACGAGGTGGAGCTGAAAAACAAATGCCGTGTGACCCGGAGGCGCTGCCTTCATGGCAAATCAAACACATCCATCCTCTGCTGGATGCCACAGTCAGCACTCCTCTTCTGTCCCGCAGTCACAGAAATTCAACATCTTGGAAATAAATCTTTTAAACAGTGCTAATGAATGAGACTGTTATCATATCGTACAGCGATATATACGTCACAGTGTACCATCACGCCATACACCACTGCAATACCAAACATGAGGGTGCCATCCGAGGAACAGTGGTGTCAGCAAATCCCCCAAACGAAGTCGGATGTTCTCCTGTGTGGAGCACAGCAGGTGGTCGTGTTGTTCCAGTTCATAGAAAGCACCACAGTCCACAGAGTGAGGAAGTGAGGATCGCTGTAACACCGCAGACCGCTCTCTGTTTCCTACCAGTCCTTCATAACGGAGGAACCGTTGTCTTTCCCTGAAGCCCAAACAAGTCACCTTTGTGCCTTCATTTAACCAAATACGTCCTCCCATGTGCTCATAGCCTCCCATTAAAGACGGAAAAACACTGAAATAAGTGGAAATTGACAAAAAGTAATTATAAATAAAAATATAATGAGCATCATGACGTTGCTTTGAATTGTGATTCAAAAGAAATATATATTTAAAAAATAATAATAAACCAAAAAAAAAAAAAAAGCATTCAGGTATTTTGATTTTGGACCACTGCTCATCAGCAAAGTGTTTTAATTTGTCCACGACATTTTTTATTTTTTTTTAAATTATTCTTTTCAACCACAAGTCAAAAGCAACGTTTTATTTCACTGAATTATAATTTAGCAAATTTTTATTTATTATTACTTTTTTCAGTTTCTAGTTATTTGAGTGTGAATTTTGCGTTTTCTTTTTTGAGGACGACTGCATTTGCCAGATAAACACAATATTCGGATCCATGGAAAAGAACAACCTTTAGATTGAATAATAAAATGCACTGCTGGTTCTCGCCATACAGAAACCAACAGTGCATTTTATTACTTAATTTAAAGGTTGCATTGTTGTTTTCCATGGATCCAGATATTGTGTTAATCTGTATCTGATGAAACCAAGTGCTCGTCCTCATCGCGTCTGGTTGAGCGTTCGTTCTCTGTCAGGTGAAGCTTTTAGGGTTTGATACCTGAGTTGTTTAAAATACCCCACGTACTGTGTCTCATTGCTCGTCCCTTATTCACAGTAAACAGCATTCTCACATTATGCTACGAATCAGACGTGCAAATATATGAGTCAGATGTAGAATGTTAAATAAATGCATGTAAGTATAATTCCTCACAGGCCACATTAGTCACTGCCAGAAAGTGTTGGAGTGGATAGAGTTGGCCTGAAACACCAACACACACACACACACACACACACACACACACACAGGCGTCAGTATTGAGGTTATTTATTATATTAGCGGGATGCAGTTAAATTGTCTTAATTTAAATAAAAAACACAAGTCGTTGCTCGATTACGGAGCTCTGAAGACGGACAGTCAGCGTCTGAACTGATTCACATCTGAGCTTTTACATAAACTCAGAACTAAACCAGCATTTTATCGCCTCAGTAGAAACTCTGTCAGACCTTCATCTCCAGACAGAGTGGACTCCTGTCTTCTGTACCCTGAAGCAGGACTCCTTCTCATCCAGGCCTCTTCTAACAGAGGTCCAGCAGGTCTCAGGACAACGGGCCTGCACACTGATAAAGACAACTTCCCAACGAGTCCAGTGTGCTAGAATAGAATAGAATAGAATAGAATAGAATAGAATAGAATAGAATGCTGTTTATTGTCATCACACACAGCGACATTAAAAAACAACTCCAGGGGTGAAAAAATACAAGTATAAAAAAAGACAAATAAGAATATATAAATCTATTTGCTAGAGGAGCCAGTAGGAAGTAAATAAAGTCAGGAATGAACCACACGGTGGAATAAATAAATATGTTGCACTGATGAGGTGAGAACACTGTAGATATATGAGAAATAGAAATAATAATTATATAATTAGAAATGTATGCAAAATATAATATGTAATAAAATATATAATAATTATAATATAGTGTAACATAAATAATAAATCTACATGATGTGACACTCTAACAAAGCTTTGGCTCTACTGCCGGGTTTGTCTGTTTTAATTTCAGGGTGTATTTTTGGTTGTTTTTAATAGAAATATTGTCAAATGAATGATGTAATTCCAGCAGCCATTTATCCACATATAATGATGATGTAAATAAATGAAATGAATAATTTATTCAGACCACAAGGATTTTAAAAGTTCTTGCTATCAGAGCATTTTTACAAATCTGTGTAGTTACATACAGACTGTAGACACACACATGATGGTCTGCTGCTGGTCCAGTGACGGGTCAGTACCAGTGTGTGTTCAGGTTCCTCCACTTTTTATTCCCACATTACGCCTCTTCTCACTCAATTTGGCCCAAAACACAACTTCAAGCTCGGGTCAAGCTTTCAAGTACAAACCAGCGGATCGCTTTGAAACGAGCAGGAACCAGAATTTCATCAGCAGCTTAAACTCTCAGCGCTTCAGTCAGTGTTGCTCTTTTATTGGTATTGTTTAAGTGTGTGTGTGTGTGTGTGTGTGTGTGTGTGAGAGAGAGAGAGAGAGAGAGAGAAACAGCCATGGCATCACATAGACTCCGTGGTTGATCTTTGCAGACAAAACACTCACAACTGTCGCATACCGTTTCCCCAAATACTGTTCCCCGTCTGACCTTCCTACACACACACACACACACACACACACACACACACACACACACACGTCCTCCTATATTAAACATACAGACTAGGCTCATATATGGTAACCTCACCCACATTTACAGTAAAGGAGCTGCTCAGATTTATTATTGGGCTTCATATGGGAACAGCAGCGCCGCCGTCACTCAGAACTATCGCACGCTTCTCATTCATGGCAGCACACAATCTGCACAGACATCAGACTCTGGATGATGGATTTTAAATGCCTCTTCATAATCTTAAAGCTTTGTATTTTTAATTGTTTTGCATTAAAAAAAAAAAAAACAACAACTGTCATAGATATCAACTCAATTAAAAGCACTGGATGTGACAGTGGCGACGGGCGTCTCCCTGGAGGAGCCCAGAAGATTTTCCTCCTGCTTTCATGTTTGTTTTTCTTACGTTTGCCTTTCATCACGTTTAGATCGATTAATTATGGAGTTGTAATCATCTTAGGCTGTAAAACTAGACAAATCTTGACACCAATAAAAACAACCACAATCTGAAAACACAGCTGCAAACCAGAACCGAGCGTCCGAGCAGAGAGCCGGCCGCTAAACGCAGGCGTTTATGGGTAAACGGACTCAGCGCCGACATGCCATCGTCTGCAGCGTCGGAGCGTGGTGAAGTGAAATCTAAGTCGACGGCAGTATTCAGCTGCTTCTTTGTGTGTTCTTTACCAGCGCCAGACAAATCCACGACGCCGAGCTGGAATTCCAGAACCAGGACTTGTTTTTGCCAACATCTGTCACCGAGAAGATCTACAGCTGATTCTCATGAGTCACAGGAGCTCGTTTCACTGTAATTAGCAGTGTCATCTCAAAGCCATCGAATGCATAAAAGCAAAACTTTGATAGAGAAATAAATGGCGCAGCTTTTTTTATTTGTAGTGGTTCGACTTGTTTTTCTGTCGCTCCAGCAGCACCAACCCCCCGACTCTGACTCCACAGCGACCATGTCGACGGCGTTTCTTGCGAGATTTGGGCTCCGTGACGCGACCGCACCGGGACGCCGGGCAGGATGGAAACTGTGGAAAGCTAAAGCGAGGCAGGCGGCAGGTCTTACGAGAGTTTAAGTGCAAGTCTATTACAGCGGACAGACAGAGCGAGGATAATCAGGTGTAAAATGACTGTAACCGCAGTGTGCTATGTTGTCAACCATAACTAATCTGGCAGGCCGCTAATAATAACAGCCCTTCAGACGCTCTATTGTACAACCTGCATTTACATTACATTAACACTATTTACACTGGGCCCTCTAAGTACCTCTGACAATGGGAACGACACAAGGAGGATTAGAACTATGTCTAAGTGTGTGTGTGTGTGTGTGATGACAAGTTATGCCGTGCTGTTAGTAACATAAGGACAGTAGATGTTGTACACGCTACGGTCATGACAATAGCTAATGACCACCAAGGCGAGTGGACGTCCACCAGAGTCACTCCAAAAGATCAGCACGATACAGCCTAATATCAATAATAATAATATAATAATGAGACTTATTACAGAAGATCAGATGTGTTCTGAGGTATATTTGGGGCTTATTTTTAATTCTCTATTTAATATGAAAAATGTCCAACGTACAGTTAGTATCTACTCAAGTCCCTACGTTGAACAGAAAAGTGCCTTTTTTTAAAGTTATTTTTTGGCCTTTTTGCCGTTTATTTGACACGACAGTAGAGAGAGAGACAGGAAAGTGGGGAGAAGGACCTGCAGCAAATGGCCATGGGCTGGATTCAAACCCATGACCGCTGCGTCGGGGACTAGAACCCCAGTACACAGGTCACCAGCTCAACCAGTTGAGCTACAGCGGCGGTCTTTTAGACTCCACGGCTCCACAGCGAAGAAGGAGGCCGTTCCCAGGAATATCAATTAGCTGCTTTTCCCCTTGAGATTTCTTAAAATGTTCATTTTAGAGGGTTGGCGATACAATCCAGTCAGATACGTGTGTGGTTTCATGACGTCCAACAGGAGTAGGTAAAGGCTGCCGTGGTTTTGCTGCTCGTTTGAACTGAATCGTGATGTTTTAGTGACATAAATAAGTGGATGTTGTGATTCATGGAAACATGCAGGGATGAAGAGGCCAGTCTGGACCAAGGACAACAAATTGTACAGTGAATCTGTATTTGCTCTATTCAGTTGTGTCCATCGATGAACAATGTGTGTGTGTGTGTGTGTGTGTGTGTGTGTGTGTGTGACGAACAGCGTTATCCTTTGAGACAGAGCGTGTCAATGGAGGCATTACCGCCCTTAAATAAGGACATTGACACTCTCCTGTCAGATCTCACCTCATCTCCCTTCTCACATCCATGGGGTCCAATAAATGCCCACAATGCACTGCTCTACCTTCGGTCTCCGTGTGTGTACCTGCAGTTATAATTACTGGCACTCACGACGTCAGCCGTTCGTTACGAGTTCAAACGTAAAGTGGAGCTGAAATGGAATAAAAACATGTGTCGGTGTTTGACATTTCACCGTAATGAAAAATGACAATTACCGGCTATTTCCTTCTGAAGCAGCGTCTCACATCAACTTTGAAAGTATGTAATTTGAATAAGAAAAATCCAGGCTGCTCAGTCCCCCTTTGCTTCCAGGAGAATGTGGTAAACACACATTTTTATTTATTGTCTTTAGAGAAACAGAAAGTCTTTTTGAATATATTTCCCCTCCCCTCAAAAAAAAAAAAAAAAGAAATCCATGTTTTTCTCTGGTCTCACAAGAAAGCATCATCTCAGATTTACCCACAACGTACTGATGGGTTTGTGGGATGTGGAGCACAGCTGGGAATTTTGTATTTGAGACTGTAAGCAAGAAGTGAATTGAACTTCCATCGCTGTCCTGTATATGTGAGCATTTATATGAAAAATGATCAGAAAAAATAATCATTCAAGTGTTTGAATAACTAGATGACAGACACAGTGTAGCACACACACACACACACACACACATGTATATATTTATAGATAAATATGCCCGTTCTGTTGTTCTGAGTCATTCTCAGTTCTTACCTTTAGATAGAATAACTGAACAGCCGTGGCGGTGACGTGCCGGCAGCACCTGTTCTGATCATGCTCACTCACAGCGTGGCTCAGGTACTCAGCCTCCTGAAGAGCTGCCATTAGTTACCATGGTGATCCAGTTTACTACAGAGAGAGCGGCGGTGCTGAGACTGAAAACCCGGGTTAAGCCCATTCTCAGCTCACTAATCTCAGCATTACTCATTTTAGGCGGCTCTTATTGAAGGCGACTCATTACAATGAAGAGGAAAGATGAGTTTGAGGTCCTTTTTTTTCTTATTTCTTTATGTATAGAGCAGTGCTCCGTGTAATCTGGTGCTTTAGTGACGCTGCTGTCAAGGATCAATCAGCAATAGATCAAATATTATAATAATTATGACTGTCTGTTTGTGGTGCTTGAATTTCAGACCGTTGACGTTTCTGCACGTGAGGACATTTTGGCTCTAAACCTAGAGTGAGGTGTTGGAGGATGCACTGTGTCGGTTAGAGCGCTCACAGCTGGAGACAGACCAGCAGCGTGTGCATACATTAAAAACTCCAGGGTTGGTTCTGTAGTAAGTTCATAGCAAACATGCTCACAGAAAGAGACACCGAGAGCCGGAGCATGAGGACAAGTGTGTGCATGTGTGTGAGACACATTAAGAAGGGAAACGTAGATTGGTCGGACCTGCTGACTGGATAAAAAGGTGTGAGAGTCAGTGTGTGTTTGCTGATGCTCAGGTCTGAGGGGGTTATGAAAAGGTTTGTCATCTTCAGTTTACTATTAGTTTAATTCTGTTTTGGTCGACGGTCTGCAGAGCTGGAGAGACTTAGTCGCATTATGTTAGGATACAGCGTCCGTTTATAGATCCCGCTGGATCAGGGAAACGATGGCGTCCGTGAGGTTCCTCTGTACCGTTCTTATAAAACCAAAGCAGAACAAATGTATTAGAAAATATTGGTGTTGCTTCATTATGTGTGTGTTCAACATAATCTGATATTTACGGTTTATTTTTGTTGCTCTGTTACCAAAACCAAACCCTGCACAAATGGAAGAAGACAAACAAAACACACAGTGGATGAAACCACGTGTGAGGACAGAAGAAGGCCTCAATCAACCCCAACGAGGGTTTTTTTTAAAGTCTTTATTGTGTGCGTCACATTTTTCCTGCATCGCTATGGAAACAGACCAACCGTGGCTAAAAGTAGAGAGAACCTACAACATGGCTTTTGTGCAGCATGACAGCAAAAATGCCATAAATATATATATATATATATATATATATATATATATATATATAATGTTTATTATCTTTGATTATTTATTTCACTAAAATTGAATAAACCTTAAATCAACACCAGCATCTCTACGAGTATCCAAACGCATTAGCAATACTGGAAGAACGTCGTGGCTCAGATATTTTATGGACGTTTATAGATGAGTCTTTATACTTGATCCACATAAGCCCAGCCTGCAGTTCAGCCCAGTTCAGCTGAGATCTCTCTGAACTTGTTTTGACATTAGTATGCTTTTTTTTTTTTTTTTAACGTAATCTGTTTCGTGTAAAACCAAGATATGTAGAATAAAATGATTTGGATGAAATATCACCTTTTTAAGAATCAGAATCAGATTTATCACCAGGTGTAGTTCACACAATACGAGGAATTAGTTCTGGTGGGTCGGTGCAACAATACATATACAGTGAGGTCCAATGTGCAAAATAAAAATATTAAAATAGCTAAAAAATAACAGTAAGTAAAATTAAAAATAACTAGTAGTGCAAAGCAGAAGCAAAAAATATTGTGGAGCGAATAATTAAATTTAAATGAGAGCCATAGAGCTGTGGTATTATTTACAGGAATATTGAGGGTGCAGATATACTGGTATTTACATTTAGATTGACTAAATTCTTTGCTTAGATTCAGTAGAGAACCTGAAGTCCTTTGTTAGAACCCACGTGTTCAGTGAAAGCCAGCAGGTTACCTGAAGTGTTCACACAGTGCAGACGTGTTGGGCTGAACTGTGATGCTCTTCATTACTCTGCTGAATCAGCAGCATCCACAGTCCTGTTTCTTTATCGTCACGCCTCGTACGTCTTCCTGCGTGTTGACATTAGAAGCTGATCATTCATACCTCTGTACCGTTCTAACACCATCCACCCACTGGGCCGGGCAGCGTTTACGGCGTACTCCTCCAGCTGGTGGTCGTACTCGTGATTACCTGAGATTAAAGTTAAAGCGAGGCAGAGCGCCTCCCTTCACATCCAGTAAACAGCACCGACTAGCAGATAGGAGGCAGCAGGCCCCGAGGAGCAGGACTAAGAACCGCTGGAGTGTTCACAGCATTCCACTCCCAGTGAAAACTCCCACTAATGGGTTGTGTGTGACCTTTAGCTGGTGATCATCACATTAAGTGGATACTTGTTACTCTGTTGTATGAAATAAATAATTTCCCAAAGGCTAATGTCAGATTGAAAAATTGCTGGAGTGAAAACATGTTTTCTATTAGCTGTGAAACACTTTACGCCGCGTCGCAAAGTCGCAGAAGTACGATTGGAAGTATTGCCCTTATTTTTCTCCGTCATTAGCGAGGAACGTCCCCGTGCTTACACTGATGATTCAGTTTTAATATAATATAATACTGCGATGATGTACAGAAGTCCTGGGATGAGATTGCCTCCCGTATGAAGAAGGGAGCCGATGAAATGACCTCTGAGTGTAATTCCATCATGTGAAATATAATCCCCTCTTGTTGTTTGGTCACGTGACCACCGAGTACATCTCCTTCCTTTGATTAAATGCTCAGAAATGACTTCACAAACAAAACACAATAACAGGTAATGTCTTTCTCTCCGTTCATCCCCTGTGAACTCTCTCTCTTTCCTGTCTTCTCCCTCTCCCTTCACATCTCGCCCGGAGGCAGGTATTAATTGAAGGGCCCTTGTTATAATAGGCTCTAATTGTTAATCACACAGACTTGTTAGAGAGCAGTCTAATTGTAATTACAGATGCTCATTAGCCAGGGTCCTGTCATTAATTAGACATTGTGACCTTGGTAATTACTGCAGGCGTACATGTATGTGCCAGTAATTTTCTCCGATGTGTAAATTTCCAAAAGAAAGACATTTCTGGAAAATTAAAGAAAATAAAACTAAACTGCTGGGCTTTTATGTGCTCACCCTTATAGCTGATCCTGGTGCAGTGGCTTCCTCTAATGGGGCGATCGCACATTAAGTAGTTCCTTGTGTTGGTGAAATCAGAAAGCGCCAGTTGTCTTCAATCAACAAAAGAAATCATACAGAGAATGTCTACTTGTGTTTTTCGTTGCGTACAATCATCACTACTTGCCTCCCCACTGGGAACCCATTTCCTCCAGAATTACTCGTCCATGCCGTGGTGAAGGTCTCACCGAGAACCATTTGTAAGCCGTGACTGTGTCGTCCTGCGTACCCACCAGCCAGTAATTGGAAACTTGCCCTCAAATACGTTCTTAGAGCAATCATCCTAATACTAATCAATACGGTGCAATTTCCCAGACATCCCTGACAAACGTTGTTAACCTTGCAATTGTATTTTACACAAGAATTAACTGTGGATCAATTATGGATTATAAATGAGTGCAGGACTGGTGGCAGAAGGTGGTTCTGCTTGAGTTTAGCGACGTAGCATAGAGAGAGAAAAAAAAAACAAAAACGCATGTCACCGGCTTCATTTGTCAGGTTAATGAGCATAATAAAGAATTTGTCACCCCACTGTGCACACACCTGCAGCACGCTGAAAGGCTGTGTGAGATTATGACAGCCTCAGCCGCCGTGGCCTGCACAGAGACACAACGCTGCCAACTTCACAGACACACACACACTCCGAGAGGCTCCTGGTTTTTGGAAGCTCGAGTCCCAAACAGGTGGGACCTGGGAGCTGCTCTGACGGCAGATCCAGAAAAACAAGGATTCATTACAACCTGGGTTTTGCTTTCAGTCCTCGGTGTGCATAAATCAGGTGGTGCCATTACCCTCCTAGTTGTGCTTTTTGGAAGGTTTGTTCACATGGAAATGCCGTGTGATGAAGATGGATCACGATCAGTAGTGAGACCCTGCCACCAGGGGGCAACAGCGTGTGACCAGCTCATTGTCTGTAAACAGTGTCAGTATTACCTATAGTGACTGATGTGTCCCTCTCTGTCTCGTCCTGCAGGCACTTCCTCTTTAAGACAGGTACAGGCACCACCCCCCTCTTCTCAACAGCTACTCCGGGCTACACGATGGCGACAGGCTCAGTGTACTCGCCTCCCACCAGGCCGCTGCCAAGGAACACCCTGTCCCGCTCTGCCTTCAAGTTCAAGAAATCCTCCAAGTACTGCTCATGGAGGTGAGGTGGACTTTCACACTTCCAAGAGTTCGTTTGCACACAAACAGATTCACAAACTTCCAGAAAACCCACTGTTGCATCGTCAAACTCAACTTATCTCAATATTTGTCATTTCTACAGAGTCAAATCCACTCAGTTTTAATGATTTTATCTCAAGCAAACAACAAAAATAAGTTTTCTGAAAATCTACAAAAATGGAGTTGACAAATGAACTCTTCATTTCTTCACAGTTGTTGTTTTCATCGATAAGAAATGAGCCAGGCTGATGGAAATTCGCCTCGTGCTAAATCCAGCGTATTTCCTGCAACCTGAGATTGTCCGTACATTAATACGCACCGTCCCGTTTAAATAACAAATAAATAAATACAACGGTCATTTTCTATATACTCACATTTGGGTATACATTCGTTTTTTATTTTATTTTTTTCAACAAATAACAACACTTTACCTCCCGGTCACAGAGAAAGTGGAAGTTACACACAGCTGCCAGATTTGAGAAAATGTTGAGAATAGAATAAAATATCCTTTATCTATATCTGTCATTTGAGGGCTAGTTTCCATGTTCATGCGTCAAATCAGACCAGTCTTTGTAAAGTGATCTTTAGACAACATGTATCAGAGTCTGGCTGCTGCTGGGCCATTTTTGTGACCTGGGTATGGGTGTGAATGAAGGAGAACATCATGCAATAACAAACTACACTTCAGGCTTTTCTTCTGAAAGTCACCACGTTACCAAGCAGACGGCCCGAGCACATCGTCTCTAAAGAAGTGCAGAGAGAGGAGCTTCACGTGAACATGATGAAGCTGATATTTATCGATGCTTCACAGTTCATTCCTTTTGTTTTTAACACTTTGCAGCTCAGTCTTGCCTGATTCCAAATATAAACCGTGAGCGTTGGTGTTAGTTTTTAGAGCGCCCCTCATTATACAGCGTGTCCCGTTGCATCCTGTGTCCTGCCATCTAATTATGCAGCTTCTGGTGGATGGCAGACAGCAGATGTGAAGGACAGTTTATCCTGTCAGAGCCCACCCTTCTCATTCTCTTTTCACAAATATTACTCTAATGCATATAAGCGGTAATAAAATATTCATGTGCGCCGGCCTTGGATGTGCCCACCGTGTAGAACTTTTTAATTCCAGGCTGTTTTTTTTCTTCCTCATGTCTATTTTCCCCTCTCTTTGTTGTTCATCAAGCTTTTCTTCATGTGCTGTCGTATCAGGTGGCATTTAATTCTCTTAAGTGAATGTTTTCCTGAGCATAAGCCATTTTGACTACGGTTAGAAAAGAGATTAAAGCTGCTGCATCACACCAATAGACCAGGTGATGTGTACCTGACTGATGACTGATCTGAATGCTCTGGGGATGCGTCCATATCAGAGACGCCCACTTCCCATAAGCCAGAAAGCCCCATGAGGACACTTCATATTACCATCGTGACATCAAACACAGAAAGCTCTGCAGATCTGATTTACGTCTCACGGTTTAGTAAATCTCTGGAAGTAACTGGATCCACCAAAGCAGCAGCCAGTTGCCAGCCAGCTGTCACCTCGCTGGCAGGAGGACTCGGACAGCCGCTGAACAGAACCTGTGAGGGTTTGTCATGTGTGGCTGGAAGCTCTGGCCCAAGAGAGAGAAAAGCAATTCCCACCGTGCTGTAGAGGAATAAGGTGTTGTCAGTTCTACCCCGGATGAGACCAGGTGGTTTCATCCACTGTTTTCTATAAGCGGAGCATTTAAAACGAGTTTTGTTCGACTCTGGTGAGTTAATATCAGGATAAATATTCCATTAATTAAACACCTGACGACTGATGCAGCATCCTTTTCAGATTATATTTCCACCGTAACACATTTCATCCAATTACATGAAGCAGCATGAACATTAAAATAAAAGAATAAAAAAACCTTCACATAAAGACAATCAGGTGAATGAAATAAATCTTAAACAAAAGAGGGGAAACAGACCTTTTCCAATCCTTCCAAATAGCTTCAAATTTAGATTGTTGCAGTCTCAGAGAAGCAGTTGTTCTCCCCATTAGAAATATTTCATGAATTACCAATCCTCTGTTGATGAGATAGCAGCTCTCCCAGCAGGCCACCAAACAGATATGTTGCTTTAACGCCCATAGATACGGAGCATTTAAGCCCTAAAAGAAGGTAAATGTGATGTCCAACCCAAATAAAGTCACTAATTCAGAATAAATCTGACGCCAAAAAAACCTTTGCTTCTGGACAGGTTCAAATATTAGTTTAATTTAGTGATAATTTGCTTTATTTCACTCCACACGTCCCAGTGTCGATGCAGAGTCTCCGATGCTGCAGTTACTTCATTTACAAATAGAACGATGACGACAAAACGAATCCTCAACGAGGCAACAACAACAAAAAAGTTCTTCTTTTTTATTCTTTCAGGTGTACAGCCCTCAGTGCAGTAGGTCTGTCTGTGCTGCTTTCTGTCCTGCTTTGTTACTGCATAGGTAAGACCACACACACACACACACACACACACACACACACACACTCATGAATACATACATACCTGCACACGCAGTCGTCTGAAGGGTTGTTTTGGCCCAAGTACAGGATGACAAATGAGACTTTGTGCTTCCCCTGATCTGTTGGTTGTGGATTCCAGCTCATCTCTCTTTCAGTCTCGTCCAGCGTCCTTCCCTCTCCGGCCTCCTCTGAATCCACCGTCCTTGTGCTGGTTTCCACTCTGTGCTGCTACGAGCCCATCAGATAAGCAGGCTGCCAGAGTTTCCCTTTCTCTGTAGGTTGTTTTATAGGCGACGTGTCGACCAGTGTTTCAGGCAGGTTTTAGGCTGAGTTGTTGCTGGAGTCCACATTAGAAACACGGTTTGGATGCTGCAGTGATGAGCGATGGAGTGTTGATGAAGGGATGAAGTTTTAGTGTCGCTCCATCGGAATCAAGAAAACGGGTCAAAGGGTGATTTTTTCAGCTTTTTTTAAGCAGCGGCAGAAGAATAGTTTTTATTCATTCTTTTAATCAGACGGTACGACATAATAGTCATAACAGACAAAGATGTAGCTCAACAGCCTGTTGGAATTCAGAAAGACACGTTCATATGTTCAACACACACACTCCTTATCATGCTTTTTGTCAAACTGTATAAAACA
>NW_007578269.1:305903-325116 GCF_000690725.1 Stegastes partitus
TGACATTTCACAGGCAGCAGCTTTTTAAATCTTTGGTCCACAGACTGATGCAGAGAACTGAAAAAACAAAAACATAATTAGCAATTTTTATTGCCACGAAGAAAAAGAAAAAAATAACTCTATATATGCAGTACATAGCAGATTTATTAGACCTCCACCCAGTGTCAGGTTTATGCCAAATAAACAGCACTGATCATCAAATCATGTCTTATGTTTCTGTCATGGTTAATACACCAGGATGTAGAAACTCTTTAAACAAAATGATATTTTTAATCCTAAAATGTTTATTAAGTTTGTTATTTTTATCCATGAATTTTCAAACGTACAACAAAAAGAAAAGAAAAATAGTAAAGCACATTATTATTCCTTAATTGTGATGTCTAATTCTAGTTATTAACTTATGCTATTAAGCTCTTTTGTATCATTTATTTTATTTTATTCATTTCATTCTGTTTTCTCCAGAAGTTGAACTCTTGGATACCAGATTCCTCTCACGTCTCTGGTGGTTCATTCTCAGTGTTTGTGCTTCATGTTCCTCCATCACACACGTGTGAGATGTTCGATGAGGACTGGTTACAGAACAGTCGTGATAACACGAGTCCTGCTGCAGGTACATGCTATCAGATTAGATTACAGCAGAGGAAACAGCCTCCTGGTGCCAAACTCTGAACATGTGTCGATGCAGCGTACGGTGAGGTGGACAACGACATGCTGCACCAACTTAAACCGGTCGCACTGACAGACGTGTTAATTAATGTTTTCCAGCCAAGATACAATTTAAAATGTGTTTAAGTGACTATAAAGGCTTTGTTTGAGCTCACGTCCTTTCATTATTACACATATTTTTGCGGTGTTATGTTCTGAAAGTCCTGCTCGTTTGATTGATAGCTTGACTGGCTTGGCTTCTTTCCCACCTGGCGACATGCACACAATGTAATTGGCAGCACGTTTACCAAGTGAAGGTATGAAAGGCATTCAGATGCATTTGAAGGGAAGTTTCTTGCAAATGTCTCTGCAGCTTTGTTGATACGACTTTGTGGAGACCTTTCCTCCCGCCGCCGTTCTCTTTCTGTTGGATTACTCTTGAAGCCCGACAACTTTCATGCAGAACATGCGTGCACCTAAAGCACAGCTACAGTGACAATCCCAAGTTGTCTGTTTTTTCTTTCTGGTTGCTGAGTTTGTATGCAAACATGCAGGATCGTGTTAACAGCGACGACGCTCACGCTAAACCTTCCTCCGTGACTAATTGAGCCGAGCTGCTCCGGATAAAACGAGGCCTCGCATCCAGCAGATACAGGACTTACACCATCACTCAGCAAAGCCATGACGACAAAGCCAGTGTCTTTGTGATTCCCACTGGGATGGTTTTTAATGAATCTCTAAAATTCATTTAAGTTTGTTTTTTTCACTTTTTGCAAAAAAGATGATTTTTTTCTTCCACCTCACTTCTGACTAAAACTAATTAATTTGATTATTTAGATCAAGATGAGGTAAACATTTAGGATGCCCTGCTTGGTTTCAGTTGGTTTAGCAATTAGCTTCCTGCATTTATAACATTTACATTGCAGTGGGTTTAACATCACAACACGAGGATCTGTGATAATTAGTGGAGGATGATTTGAATCTCTTGTGAATGTCAGCAGTTTGGCAGAAATGCAAAGTGCCGCCCTCACAATGACCAATTTATGTTAAAAATGGAGCCCAAAGGCTGAGAAACTGGTCGAGCGTTGGTGATGAACAGGTGTATCAATTAATTTAAACCAGTCCTTTGTTTCAGTAGATCTTGTTTTCACTGCAGCAGCGCTCATATTTTCATTATAAATTAGTTTTATTTTTTATTGTCTACGAGAATATGTTTGCATGCTTGTATTCAAAGGTAGTTTTTTTATTTCCTCACCTTCTGTCTGAACAGCTCCATTTAGGCTCCTGTCTCTTTAAAAAAGCTCGGTCTGCTCTGATTGGTGGGTTGGTGAAAACAATGTACTGACAGTGGCCGTCATATGGAGCTAGTCTGGACCTGGCATTACAGAGCCTTTATTTTTTTGCTATTCAGAACATCAGCTGTGACAAAAGTCTATGAACACAACCTGCTCACACCCACACAGTCCTGAGGTCTGAGTGTCATCAGGCTACATAAGTGGGAACACCTGAGTGGGTGGACCGTGGATATCCAGNTTATTATTATTATTATTATTATTATTACATTTAAGGGCAAACTAGCTAGCCATGTGTTATCCATACATGTCACATGGTGGTAAATGATGAAAGAAATACTGGAACTTAACCACAGTAAGACAGAATGACTGCCTTTCACACAGACTAAGTTTGCAGAAGCACAAAAATAATATAATATCCTAAAAGAATGGAAAAAACCAAAGTAAATAATCCCTTTTATAGTCAATAATAATGTCAAACTCTAGTCACATTTTTGCCAGCTGGGTGCAGTCTTCTGCTTTAAAGTCAGACGTGACACAAACTCATCTGACTTTCAGCTTCTTTGCACAAAGGGCACGATATCAGTTCACTTTCATTGGTCATGCATTTTCAGAAGCAGAATCATCTCATATGAATGTAGCTGTAAGACATCAGAATGATGAAGGTGGAGGTTTCAGCAGGTGCCCGAGGCCCTGGTCCATAGACAAGGTTTACAGCAGAGCAGGAAAAGCATTGGTTTAACTCATTGTCTTCCTGCTATCATGCAGCTTGGCCATTTGACTTGGACACCTTAACGTGATGGCACCACTGCTGATGGTCACACACCAGGTTCAGCCTACAGATCATACAAGTCGTATTGATCAGACAGATAGCATGGCCTCAGCTGCAAACATCAGTGGTTTTATCTGAAATTTTGTCTGGTGTGTTTTAGCAACGGGCTGCAAGGTGGATCAGTGGTTAGCACCGTCGCCTCACAGCCAGAAGGTCGCTGGTTCTCGTTCACCCGGGATCTTCCTGCGTGGAGTCTCCATGTTCTCCCCGTGCAGCGTGGGTTCTCTCCGGGTTCTCCGGCTTCCTTCCACAGTCCAGATTATTATGGATGGATGGATGGATGGATGTGTGCCTGATCTGACAGTGGCCGTCATATGGAGACAGTCTGGACCTGGCATTACAGAACCTTTATTTTTTTGCTATTCAGAATATCAGCTGTGACAAAAGTCTATTAACACAACCTGCTCACACCCACACAGTCCTGAGGTCTGAGTGTCATCAGGCTACATAAGTGGGAACACCTGAGTGGGTGGACCGTGGATATCCAGGGGCTTTACATTGTTTAACGGCATCGGTCCTTCTTCTGTCAGCCTTGTATCGCCGTTACACATTCTGATAGCTTCACGAAACACGAGGAGATTGTTTCCTCTGCCTCATCTGCTAACAACATCTCAGCACATTTTCTGATTTCCAAGTGCTGGATCGGGCTGCTGTGGTCCAGCTCAGTGTGAGTCAGATCTTCAGGGCTGAACCGGATCCGTTCTGAACAGACTCAGGAAAGGTTGTTCATTAGTCTGTTGATTCCAGACCTGCTTTGAGCTCAGTGTGATGAGGTTTCATCGATCCGAGTGTTTCTGTTGCTTGTTTTTAGATGATGATGGCGGAAGCATCGCTCAGCTTCACGCTTTTATTTTCATGTTTAAATCCAAAACTATTTTATTCTGAAATGTTCCAGATGTCCTACAGAGGTTCTGTCAGAATCGGTCTGGTGTCGCGGCCGTGAATCCAGACTTCATCACACATGCAGACCCAAACGGGCCCTCATAAAGATAGCCGACCAGACAGAGACACACACACACTCGGGCTCCTGTCGATTAGCCAGCACTCTCCCATGACCCTTTGCTCCTGTCCTCACTACGGAGGGTTGTGGGTAACAGGCGAGCACAGCAGGACTCTAATTTAATGAGGCAAAGAGCTGCGCATGTGTGTGAGTGTGTGTGTGTGTGTGTATGTGTGTGTGTGTGTGAGACGGGCGAGCGAGGTGGGAGTTTCTCTCACTAAATGTTCCCAAGTTGAATCAGTAATTGGTCCTTGACACGATTCTCTCTGTAATATCTGCTGTGTGAGGAATCCAAACCGCTCGTGTGTTTTCAAGCAACACAAACAGGTTCCTGCGTTTTGTCTTCTGGTGTCACGCAGGAGGTCCGTCCACGTATCCAACAACAACGTTTGTGTTTTATTCGTACAAGTGTCTGTCTGCTTTTAGGAGGCTGTGAAACCTATCTGTCATTTGTTGCATTTTTGATCGGAGTGAGGACAATGGCATTTTAAGAAAATTAAATAATCACATTTCATACGGGCGATCACTGTAGGGGAGACCAGGATGACAGTCACACTGTTTGTTTGACCAGGTGTAACTCAGGTGTTCTTTGTGCTGGAGATCTCAAATCCTGACATGTGGTACCCATATGGCTCTGCTATAAATGACATGCACCTGGACTTCTAAATAATAATAATAAAAAAAAAACAAAGAAAAAATAAAAGACAAAAAAAACAAAAAAAAAGAAATAAAAAAAAAAAAACAAAGAATAAAAAAGAAAAAACTGCGGGGTGTGGAGAAGACAACAACAGGATGAGAAAAAAAAGCAGAACAACACGAGAACAGCGGAACAACCAACAACAACAACAGAACACCACAACAACACAACAAAAGGAGAACAACGAAAAAACAACAAGAACAACCCCCCCCCCACCAAGCAGCCCAAAAAAAAACAACTGTTAGCAGCAAGCAGCAAAACAACCACCAATAAAAAAACACAAAAAAAAAAACAAGAAAAACTCCTGCAACAGATGAGAGGAAAAAAACCAAATCACCAACAAAACAGACAAAAGAAAAAAAAAAAAGGGAAGAAAAAATTTAACTTCCTAACCGAAAAAACCGGGTTTTGCCTCCAGAACAGACAGTTTTTAACTCAGAGACACGAGGCTTCACCTGTGAGCTCAGTCCATAAGTGGCCATGGACTGTGTTGATGACATCACCACAGCTCGTTACTAATTAGTCAAACCGAGTGTGTTACACCCATCCCTTTGGTACAACCATCCCTGGTCTCCCCTAACACTTTCTCTTTTACTGACAGTGGCCCCTGAAATCCCACATCACTAAAACACTCCCCAGCCTTTATGAAACATGTCTGGGTAGAGGTAGATCTGCAGAAGGCTTCCTGACCACAGTTACCGTGTCGTATCAGTGGTAATGTGTTCAGACCAGGTGGTGGTCTCTCCAAAAGTATTCATCGTTGTTCTGAATGGCGCCACCTTCAGGCAAGGCCATCACGGTGAAGGGGAACGTGTCGTATTTAAAACCATGGAGGCAGTCCACGTTTTCAGACAGTCTCCCCAGGACACTTCAACAAAACTGTCCGATCGTGGCTTGAAGTTATCGTGAATGTCAGATGAGAGTTTTGACGAGTCAGAGCAAATGGCTGCCACAGAGACCCCGTCCCCGATACGTGAAAGCTGAGCAGCGATCATCTGGCATGTGGTTTGGCCTGAACATAAATCCCACGTTGGGGGGAACCTCAGACCCTCTGAGGCCCGAAGCAGAGAGACTTTCTGTCCCGGTGCAAAGCTAGCCGTGATCCCAGGTCAGCTTTGGAATTTCATTGAATTAAAAGCAAAGCTGATCCGTGTTAGAATAAAACATGTTTTTGTCATACGTTCCCAAATGCGACGTTTGTTCCGTTGTTTTTAACCGTTTATATCAACTTTAACTCATCAGATGTTCTGTAAATCCTTCCTCACGGCTGTCTTCATAAATCGTTTCTCTTCTGTTTGTGGAGAACATTTTAATGCTGAAGCTTACAAACAGAAAGTCATTCCTGTAGCAGGACGGAGCTTCACCAATCTGTCTTCTGATGTGTCAGGGCGACTACATCAGAGTTCGATAGGCAGAGTGAGGTAGAACTCACTCAGATATTCATGGTTGTGTTACAGTTTGAAGCCTTTACTTGCTCAGAGATCTTTCCTTTGGGACAAACAAGCATTTATCTTTATTTAAAGATGTCAAACCGGCAAACCCTGAACTGAAAAGCACTTCTAGCAAATGGAATCATTCAAAGAAAATTGGACAAAACATTTCCGACTGCCTGCTTGATGCTTGTTTTCAGCTTCCCGGCTTTTTCATTAGCACCCTGTTTACCAATTAAAAAAGCCGATGCTCGTGTGGTTTTGTTCCACCTGTGGCCTCTTTTATCAGATGTGGAGCAACTGGAAGGTGAGACGGCGAATGTTAGATGCTTCTTAGTCGTTGTTGTGAACGTGGGACGGGAGCTGGCATCTGAACATGAAGATATTTATCATTTAAACTGCTTAGATTCAGGGTTGTTCTGCTGCTGCTTTTAGTCCACACTCTTACAAACTTTACACGTCTGGCTTTCCAAAACCGAAACATCTGTATATCCAGGTCAGGACACGACATGGAACCCGAGCTAGCCAAGTCCAGATGTCAGAAACTGTAGTCTCATGTGGTCCATTAGGCCTCCGTGTCGTGATATCAGGTAACCAAGTGGATGCAGGTGTTTATGACGTATCATAATTCTCACAGTTTCAGGTCAAGATGAGCAGAAACTATGAGTAAAAACCGAGTTCTGCTCTGTGGTGTGGTTCAGGCAACACCATGTTAAACAGTATAGCTGTGTACTAGTGACCCATACAAATCAGGTTTACGTTTATTTAGTTACGACTGGATGAGTTCTGTTCACATCAGGATGAAGCCAGACAGAAGCCCACAGGAGTCAACTGGAAGCTTTAATTCATGACTTTGCAAGAAGTAGAAAACCAAAGTTTTCACTTTAGTTTTGGGGGAAACGCCACATCAGCTCTGCAGTCCTTCACCAGACAGGCTGATCCGAGAGACACCAGCACAGTGGACGATCCGCTGGAGGAGAGGAGGCAGCGCTTTGAGTGTGACTCCTACAAATGTGTATATATGTATTATTTTGAGCTGGTTATGTCTCAATTTAGATTGAAGGGGGAAGGAGGAGGATCGCAGATGACACACACACACACACACAGACACACACACACACACACACACACACACACACAGAGCGTGTAGGTGGTAGAGGTGAGCGTTGTGCTGCGTTATGTCAGATAAGCTGCCAGAGGCGTCCTGTGATGCAAACGCACTCCATCTATCCCCGAGTGCTGCTGTTTGTGTGTGTGATTGTTACAGTTGTGCACACTCGTATATGTGTTTTCACCGGGGCTATGGTGTGCGTGTGCGCGTGCACGTGCGTGGAGAGCATTATAGATGTTATCCATCTTCTGAAAAACATGCTGCTGGTGCTGTGCTTACCGCAGATTGTGCAACCGCAGACCTACATCCATACATACTGTACACACAACAACTACTTATAATTAGATGAATATGATGTTCCTCCTCGCTGTCCCTACTTTCTGGTGCTCTTGTTCATTATTAGCATTATTTGTTTTTCTCTTCACTGTCCTCCTCATCCTGTCATTTCTTTCCTCTCTATATCATTTTGCACACTGGAATAACCTCTCCTCTCCTTCCTCTGCCTGCATTCCCTCCTTCCCGCACAAGCTATGCACCTGTTTGGTCTAAACTGGCAGCTTCAGGAAAGCGAGGGATACGGAGCATTCGAAAACGGAGGAGGGGGAAGAGACACGACTCCCAACACCTTCATGGTGTCCACAGACAATGGTGAGTTCCCGCTTCAATGGATTTTTTTTTTTTATCCTTTCTTCTGACATGAAAAGCTTTGGCGGCTATGAGAAAAGTTGATAAAAAAGGTGTTTACTCCCGTTAGAGTTTCTCTGCAGCGGGGAGAAAGCCATTTAGCTTCAAAAGGGATAGAAGTCACTGGAGGTGCCTCAGATGAACCTGCAGCAGTGAAACTGGTCATTTTCATAACGAAGCTCAGCACACAACCCTAATATGCAAGCCTAGTTTGTGCCAATAATTCATTTGTTTTGTGTTTGTGATGTTAGAAGCTGTGTGCAAAATAGAAGGTTTAAATCAGCAAAATTCACAGAGCAACGTTCCTGCTGCACACATTTTTCTGTGCATATTTTCTTTGCTTTTAACGTGACCTTATAAAAAGTTGAAAAAAATTAAAATGGAAAAATAATTTTAAAAATTAAAAAAAAGAAAAAATAGTTAAAAAATATTCTTAACAAATATTTGAAAAATGAAATAAAATCAAAAATTGACAATAAATAAAACATATATAAATCTAAAAAAATATTATTGTTATTTAATTTATTTGTATTTCTGTTTCTACTTTTATTAGCCTTTTTTATAGATTCATTTTTGATTAATATGTCTCTATATTGCCACATTATTTATTTTTTAAATTTTATGTATTTTTCTTTTTATTTCTACTTTTATTTTATTATTCTTTTATTGATTTATTTTTGTAATTTGATGCTCTCACTGCTCCACAGTATCCAGCCAGTTGTCAGCTATTAAATTAATTGCCATCTACAATGAAAATAGATTAACTGGTTTCAGGAAATTAAAGGAAAACTTAAATTTAAATATTCTCGTCCTTTATGACAATAAAACGGAGCATGTTTGGGTTGTGGACAGAGCAGGTCACTTGAGGACATCGTCTTTGGGAAACACCTCGTTTTTCACCAGACTTTGTCGACCAAACAACCAATCAAACTGACAGAAAATTCAGCAGCAGAAATAATTATTCGCAGCCCGAGTTGTGTCAGCAGTTTTACAAATTCATGCTGTTCTCTTTGTACGACCACTTTTAATGGTGTTTTCCGTCGCAAATTAAATCAAACTGCAAAATCTGTCAAACTAATTACAATAATTACAGTAAGACATTTTCTAGAAGTCGTCCCAAAGTCTCAGGAGTGATGTCCAGGACGCCGGTGTTGTTGGTATTTCATCAGAAACATGTTAAAATGAATCTGATTTCACTTCATGATGTCTTTCTTTACTGCACTTTGTGTGACATTATTTACATGTCGGGATGATCCACGGCATCTTGTGTTGGTTTGTTGTGTACTTTAGGGAAAGTTTACAGATTTGCAGCATTGCAGCAGAAACCATAATTACTGGTGTTAGTGTGCCAAGTAAAAAAAACATCAGAAAAGAAGCCACTGGTGTGACTCAGTTAAAGCTCGGCTGGCTGCGCTGACCTCATCCTGCCAATCAAGCCTTTGTTAAAACACCGCTGCTTCAGTTTCATCACTTTTTCTTTTCTCTTTCTTTCGTTCTCACATTTTCTTCCTCTGGTCTCTTTTCTTCACAAACACGAGACAGAGCAGAATAAAGGCGAGTGGTGGAGCCATAAATGTCAGAGCATGTTTATTGGGAGTTGTGAGGGTTTTGAATATACGCTTGGAAGTGTAGACGTGAAAGGAGAAACTCTAAATGTTCCCACTTCCTGTGACTAAACTTTGCCTCCATGACACTGAACCTTCAACAGCTAAACGTCAGGAGGCTGAGAGCAGGTTAGAGGTGAGAGCAGAGCAGAACAAAAGGTCAACAAATGAGAAAAATTAAGAGCAGAGACGGCAGAAACGTTGCTCTCGCTCTCTTCGATTGCTTTTGCAGATGTTGGTCCTGCTCTGACTTGTGTGCGGGGTTGTGTTACAGGCTGTTAACTCCAGTGGAATAGAGACAGAGGTCAGGAGTGACAGTGTTCTGCTGTAGAAATAGAGATGCATGTGTGTGTTATATACTGCAGCTTGGATTAGTGTGACAAATGTAGAGACCACCATAAATATCACACACACACACACACACACACACACACACACACACACACACACACACAGCTCTACTGGTTTCAGTGGGAGATGGGGACCAACGCTGTGGTCACCACATACAGGGAGCAACCCTTTCTAAAGGTCCTGGACATCTGAAACAAATCAGATAAACTAATCAAAGCTTTGTTGGACGATACACACCTTCACATATCTGAACTGAAGGAATTTGAAAACTGAAATGTTCTCACCGTGCTGCACGGGGGCTTATTAACGGATAAACATGGCTGATGGGGACCAACGTTGAATATAATTTACACACACACACACACACACACACACACACACATCTTGAACAGATGTCATGACTTAAACTGTTAAAGTGCTATGAACAGGAAGGACCGATGAAATTACAAACTGACCAGCAGTCAGTGGAACCGTCCCACCTTCCCAGTGGATCGAAAGAAATACACTCTGGTGGTGTGTCTACATTCAGAGTTTACTTCACAGCTTGTTACCCCAACTTTAACCAAAGGGCTTTAGTGTTTAGTAAAATGAATAAAACCCTCAATAATCCTTCTTGGGGAAGTCAGCTTTCCCAGACGAACATGATCGATGTCCAAGCTGCTCATAATAAAAGCATAAGAATCAGTAGAGATGGTCGATTTTAGTGTTCGATATATTGCTCTGCCATCAAGCCTTTGGAGGGATTTCACACTGAGATGGTATCTCATTTGTCTCTCTGCTTTTCATTCAGTTATGAACGAGCAGTTGTATCATACAGTAGGGAATGATGTGGGCGGCTCAGGTGGTACAGCGGGTTGTCCTCCAATCACAAGGTTGGCGGTTCGACACGCAGTCCAAGTGCCCTTGGGCAAGACACTGAACCCAAGTTGCTCCCGATGGCAGGCAGCAGCTTGCATGGCAGCTCTGTGGCCGTTGGTGTATGAATGTGCGAATGAGAAACACATTGTAAAGCACTTTGCAGACCGTTTACATGTGGTATGGGTCATGGATGCACATGACGAATGCCAGCTCTGTTGCTGTCATTGAAAAGCACATGACAGCAGTTCTCAGTTTGGATGTTCAGCGACATTATATTAAACTTTAACTGGACAATCAGCTCCGTCTATTATTCTCTATAAACAAACACTCATATGAAAGTGCAGAAAAGGAATTTTCCGGTTTGCATTCAATACAAACCTTCGATCTGCTGACGGCAGCGCTTTGAAAAAACAGATCAAACTCCTGTCTTTGCCTAAATTGTATTCTCCCCACTGCAGAAAGACTTTTACTCACAATAAGAAGCTGAATTATTGACATTTTCTGGACTCTCAGTTTTTTTAAAAAGTTATTTTTTTTTAATCTTTTACCTTCTGCAGGCAAAATGTTTCTTCTAGAGAACAACACCATAGACACAGGAGAGGTGGACGTGGGGAGACGAGCCGTCCAAGACGTCCCGCCAGGTCGGTTACAAACACCTGCACACGTACATGAGCCTGTCATGCATTGAGGGTAAAGCAGATAATGAAATACTTATCTACCTCTCCTCATATCACTTTGCACTACCTATCTATAGCGTTATATTTCTGTATTTCTATGTGAGGAGAGAAGTCGTGCAAGTTCATCTGATTCTGAAACAGCATCTCTCTGTGTTGAATGTGTTAATTAAATGTGCATCATATCGTAACAAACGTGACTTATGATTATTTAGGATACAGTCTGTAGCTCATGTGCTAATGAGGTAACGGCCTCTAAAGAAAGCTGTTGTTCATTATTTACATTTTTTTCTGAGCCTCTCTCAATAACAGGCTTTTAAGATTCAGATTTGACTGCGTGCAAAAGATTTCATTGTGATGTTTAAAGCATGGCGTATATTCAAGGAAAACCTGCATCAGGGAGGCAGCGTGCTGAATCAGCAGCAGTTCCAGGAGATAAAATGTATAGGCGATGAATAATGAATGTCAACACAGCAACACAGAAACGCAGCGGTTTTTAAAAGGAAAAGTTGTTGTCGAATACGTGTCTGAATAATTGTGAGTGTCGGCGTCTCTCAAATCCATGACTTTTGTATGATGCCATTGTGTGGAAATACTGATTTATATTCTGAATATGAAACGCTGAGTTGATTGGCTCTTGCCGGTTTGTTGTTCTTTATCCAAGGAGTGTTTTGGAGGTCCCAGCTATACATCGACCAGCCACAGTTCTTGAAATTCAACATCTCCGTGCAGAAAGACGCTCTTGTCGGGGTGTATGGACGCAAAGGCCTGCCGCCCTCACATACGCAGGTAGGTTGTGCAAACCCATGATGGATCACATGTTCCCTTATCTGAGTTTAAAGAGCCCAAACATTTTCCAGACTGAGTTTACCTTGCCTTAAGGCCAGTTTGTGGTGTCCGTAGGCAGGTGTTGGAAAATGGGCTGATGTTTGTGAAGGACCTGCTGTGACTCTGTACATTTTATACGATCTCGCGGTTAGTTTCCTGTTCCTGAGCACAGCCAGTGACCCTGAGGACAGTGAAACACACATTATGGTAAAACTGACAGTAATGTGGCCCTGAGATAAAATGTTCTACAAGACAAAGAAGACTCTGATAGACAAAAGAATAAGAGAAGGGCACGATTCATCACAGAAGTCATGTTGAGATGTAATTAAACCAACTCTGAATGACATCAAATCAGATTTCAGTTCCCATATATAGCGTTTTTAAAAGCTGCTCCTCTCTAGCTATCCTCTGGCCTTTCTGTTTTTCCACATACGCTGGAAGTGCTAAAAAATTAAAAGAAAATCTTCCTGCCCAAAATATCAAAAGCCCAAATCTTGTTGGCAGCTTTGCAAACGTGTCAAGGTCAAGTGCTTTATGGATTTTTAGCTCATAATGAAGCAGATAAGCTTCTTAACAAACTAAACCATTCGTTTAATGACTACATTTACATCTCCGTGTGGCAAATCGTGTCCTTTATCGAGGGACTAATCCACTTATCTGTAAAAGACAGCTTCATGCGTTTTCACCTTTATCACGGCTTAATGATAGCACTCTGGATCGCAGACGAGTGAGTGTGTCCAACCTCATTCATTCAAGTTTGTGTGATTTAATGTGTAATAATTCTTCTATCAGAGAGAGAGAAAAAAGAAAAAGGTTACTCGTGGGTGTGTGTGTTGCAGCAGCATGAGGATAAAGACATGCTAAGAGTTGGTGTTCTTGTAGGCTTGAGATTAAATTAATGAAAGTGTATTTAACAGAGTCAACAAGGTCACATTAAACCATAAAGTCAAGGACTAACATGTCGTCACAGGATGATGTCAGCGGTCGCCAAAGTAATCAGGATCCGTCTGAAAAATATCAAGAACATGTAAATCAGTCACTATTGAATGAGCAGATCAGGGATGGCAGTGGTGCTGGATTAAATGTGGAGTTACTACATCCAAGGGCCACGAATCACCAAACTTAACCCGACTAGTTCTGACCCAGATGGGACTGTTGGACTGACCAGCACCACGATCCATTACTATCCTAAACTAAACTGGACTCAAAGCAGCACAAAGACATGAAGCCACTTTACAGCTTAATAAGCTTGTTTACAGCACTGTCTGTAACTACGTATCGCGTGATTTACACAGTTTTCACTGCACATGTGTTTTCTACGTACACATCTGGTTCAGAACCTCAGAACCAAAGTGTTAATATGTGCCTGATGCAGATTCTTCTGTTCTCTTTTGTGTTTACTTGTGTTTTTAGCTCATTATATGGTCAGATTATAGATTTTTTAGTCTATTATATGCTTAGATTGTATATTTTGTAGCTTGTTATGTGTTAAATATTTTTTAGGATGTATATTTTTTCAGCTGTTTTTTTAAATGAGGGTTTGAGAGAAACTCAGTTTCACTTCTCTGTGTGTGAACTCGTGTGACTGACTGACTTATCCTACATATGTGTTGCTGTCGTCTCTAAAACTTCAGGAAAATGTCGATGTTAGATGTTTCATTTGGTATTTTAGTGTGAAACAAACAGTGACTCGTGCATGTTTTTCCGTTCCAGTATGACTTCGTGGAGCTGCTCGACGGCAGCCGTCTCATTTCCAAAGACAAACGAGCGCTCAGCGACGTGGACTCGGTAAACCCTCATGCAGCCAGTTCTCATGAAGACGAGTCTGGGGGAGGAGCTCGACACGCACGCTCGGTGAACGTGCACGAGGCTGGCTTCATCCAGTTCTTGGACACGGGAATCTGGCATCTGGCGTTTTACAACGATGGGCGTAACACCGAGCAAGTCTGCTACAACACCATCATCATAGGTGAGACGGGTTTGTAGCAGCAAACACTGCACGTCTTGGAGTAATCAGGGCTGAGCTGCTGTCAGAGTGAGTCAGTGCACTTCAGTCCATCCAGCACTACCTGTCTGTACACGGCTACACCGGCTACAGCTGCAGGCTGTCATTGCAGGAGTTCGTTTGAAAATGTCAGTTAACGAGATAATAACAATTCAAAACAGTTTGTAATTACCAACAATATTACAGACACTGTGTTTCTTCACACCTTCACTTAAATTGCTGGACAGAGATCTGACAGGTCCTGCCCATATGAGGAGATCTGTTGTGCAGACAGGTGAATAATTAGGTCATGTTGGTAATTATTCTGTAGGAAAGTGAACCTAACTGGATTCATTTTAGTGCTGAATGTCTGACATTCTGACTTGTTGATCAACTATCCTGCAGTTGTACTTTAGCTATTAGCCACTTTAGATAGATTTTGCCAATGCTGGGTTGGACCATCATCCATCCGTCCATCATCTCTACACCTTAATCCTCACCAGGGTCATGGGGGGCTGGAGTCTATCCCAGCTGACTCAGGGTGAAGGCAGGTTCACCTGGACAGGTAACCAGTCTATCACAGGGCTACATGAGGCGACGGTGTTAACCACCAGGCCTCCATGCAGCCCAGTTCAGTGTTTCATTGCTGTTAGTGAGTGTCTATTGATATGGTTTTGTTCAACTAGCCAGGCCTATACAGTCCACAGTGACGTGATGAGGCATGGACATGGTCAGGCAGGCTGTGGTGCTCAAATGAGTTGATACTGGACGGCCCAATGTGCACAAATGAACCCCCCCCCATGCCATTACACCGCCGGCAGCAGCAGCCTGAATTGTTAATACTCGGCAGAATGGGTCCATGCTTTCTGTTTCGAACCAACCATATAAACACCACGATAGAAATCAAGACTCATCAGAACAGAACCACGTTTTCCCACTGTAGCCCGAGTTTCCTGTTCCGTCTCTAGTTAGCAGGCTGCTGTATTATAATGCTGTAGCCCGTTCAAGTGTTCTGCATACCTTGGTTGTAATGAGTGGTTATTTGAATTAGTTTTAATCAGCTTGTACTCGTCTGACCATTATCCAGACTTTCCAACGTGGCACCACTGGCTGGATGGATGTCTGGCTCGTACACAGCCACCGATGAATCTATCCGTCTCAAAATTCCTCGTTCCCATTCTGGTGCTCGGCTTGAACTTCGGCGGAGCCTCTTGAATATTTCTGCATGCCTAAACGAGTTCCTGCAGCGTAATTGGCTGATCGGATATTTGCTTAAAGGAACAGGCGTACCTAACGAAGCAGCCGATCGGCTTAGATGGGAGCTATACCAGATGTGTTATTTTCAATTAATGGTAACGAATATTTAATCTAACGGTAGCACGTCGTGGAAAATTGGAAAGTTGACTCTGAGCATGTGTGCACGTGTGCAGAGGAAATGGCCACTTAGGTACACCAGAGTGTGCACCAATGATGGTGTGAGAGAGAGGAAGCGGGAGAGCGAGCAAGAGAGAGCAGGGTAATTGGATGTTAGGATGTGTTGATTGGACTGACTGGCTGTAACTACAGCAACCACAGAGGAGCGGTTTGTCAGCCTGCTGTGTGTACGTATGCGGCTCTTATTTCTTAAGACATACAGTTGCTTATCCATTCTGCCCAATTAATTTGCATCCCTTAAGAACTCTCTCTCTCTCTCTCTCTCGTCCTCTCTCTCACACACACTCTCTCTCTCTCTCTCTTAATCAGAGTCGATTATGGAGTGTCCTCAGAATTGTCATGGAAACGGTGATTGTCTCTCAGGAATATGCCACTGTTTCCCAGGATTTCTGGGGCCTGACTGCTCTCGAGGTAAACACACTCACACTCACACAAACACTCTGCCACCCATAGAGAGGCGGTAATTGTGGCGGGGTTGTTATCCCAGCAGTGAGTGTGACCTGCACACTCTGAATGCTGCGCCGCTTTACCGTTCAGTCTCTCTCAGTGTGCTCCTTTGATAAAAGAGGAGCCTTCATCAAAGGAATACGCTGACCTTTTTTCCTTAAAAATCGTTTTGCAGCAGGATCGTCGGTACGAGCTCGGCTGCTCTGTGCGTAGCCCGAAACCGGTTTGATCCGAGGTTCATCAATCGAGCAGCGCCACACCAAAACATCTCTCTGCTCCGACCATAAAACTCTGAAAGGGGAGAATCTAGAAAAGGAGAATTAGTCATTCTATCCCCTGCAGCTCTGCTCCGTCAGCCTCTCCGTCGGACCAAACAAGCACCATTATATGCATGCGCTTCATGTAATTCCTTTCATGGGAAATCACGGCTACCTGCTCGGTGTAGCTGTGGATCGGGGAAGCAGTAAAACATTTATAGTCATCTGGAGCAGTTAAAAGAATTTATGGCAGCATAAGTTGCGCTCTTCAACGGCAGCAGAATCTGTTGACAATAACAAGGAGTTGATGGTCTGCCGTTGCTCAATTGGGTCTGTTTGTGTTAAACAAACTATCGAGGCAGTTGTTTTCTGTCAAAATGATTATGGTGGCACTTGATTTGTGTTGCCCCAAAAAAGTCCTGCCTACCCGAGCTTTAAAGGAACGATGGAGCTCTGAATCCATCTCAGCAGTTGTTTGCACAGACGCTGTACACTTTGATAAACTTCAGGATTTTAATCGTTCAGCGATGCCGGCATGTCTAACCGATCGATCTCCCCGCACGTGTCCGATCTATAGCGGCCTGTCCGGTGTTGTGCAGCGGTAACGGCCAGTACTCCCGTGGACGCTGCCAGTGCTACAGCGGCTGGAAAGGCACCGAGTGCGACGTGCCGGCCAACCAGTGCATCGACATCCACTGTGGAGGACACGGCATCTGCATTATGGGCGCCTGCATCTGCAACACTGGTTATAAGGGCGATAACTGTGAGGAAGGTAAGACAAACTTCTTCAGAAGGGCAGGAGCATTAGTTACACATTGTGTTTGGAGCAGTATATATATATTATTGATGCACGATATACCGGCGACCGCATCGGTATCGGTCGATATCAGTGTTGTTCCCATATATCGGTATCGGTCCGATAAACAAGTTTAGCCGAGGATTGTCCAGCATCAGCGCCTTCGTCTCTACATTTGATATCGCTGCTATTTCACAGGTGTTTTTACTTAAATGGTCCTTTAACATTAAATATGTTAAAATATGTTTAAATGTGTTTTACTTTTGTTACGTAATAAGGAAGACTATGTGGTCTAATTTGGGCTTCTTTTGAATAGATTTCTCTACTTATACTCATTTTTTGGTGTGGAAAAAAACGGAATATCAACATCGCTGATATCGGTTTTATCAGAAATCTTAATATCGGATATCGGTATCGGCCAGAAATTTTAATAGCGTGCTATCACTTATAAATATATATATATATACAGAATATATTCCATCCCATGTTCTGATCTTTCTCTGTCATGCTTACACGCATATTTAGCAGCTAAGCACATAATAAAAAGGTTTTAAGTTGTTTTATGAATCTTACAAGCTAGTAATCTGACTGACTTGCGAGTATCAACTAAAATCCCGCCTGCTGACAGGTAGCTTATTAAGATTGTGTTACAGCTTCATGGTAAATTAATTTAATCTGATGCACAAATACACACCCGTGATTACTGTCCAACTGCTGACAGGTAGTTGGCTAAAACAGGTTACACGCTACACGCTTCGCTAATTCAATGTGCATTAATCAATACTAATCTGCTATTCGCTGGTTGGACACACACACATAAACACACACAGGCGCACAACAGCGCAGACAGAGTGACACTCGTCTCTTTCACATCGCCAACGTGTGCATAAATGCACGCCGTTCACACAAAGGCGTGCGCATACTGTGTGCACGTACACACTCGTACAAATATGCAAATGCATATCACAGGGGACAGTAACCAGATTAGTTTCAGATTAGTTCAATCCTCAGTCACACTAATCCTCTGTGAGTGAGTATATGAGAGAGACAGAAGGAGAGAGTGAGAGGGAATTTGTTCTGAACAACAAAGCCCCTGTGTTCATGCCGGTGTGTGTGTGTGTGTGTGTGTGTGTGTGTGTTAATCCCATTTACAGCTGCTGAATCGGCAAATTTATGTCAAAGATGCTGCCCAGAATTTCCAAGAAAAATACCATAACCAAATATAATATAATGTTAATTTGTCTACGTGCATGTGTGAGCGGTATAAACTAAAGACTAAAATAAAATCTAATAAAAATAATAATAGTCTGCACTTGGTTTGATCGTCCACATTCACAAGATCGGCTGCGTATGCTGCCATAAACCAATCAGCTGCCATCAGCTCAGTGAAACCTGCACTAAACTGGATTCTGAGGGAGTCCATCCATTGAGCCACCCACTTTCTTAAAGTTATCCGGAGTTGGTTTGCGGTAGCAGCATGCTAAACAGGGCATTCCAGATATCTGCTTCCCCAGCAACACCGCCAGCTATGGATCCCAGGGCATCCCAGGCCAGATGAGATATGTAATCCCTTCACCAAGTTCTGGGTCTACCCCGGGGTCTCCTCCCAGTCAAACGTGCCCGCGGTACCTCCAAAGGAAGGTGCCCAGAAGGCATCCCGATCAGACGCCTCAGCTGGTTCCTTTTAAAGGAGCAATGACTCTGCTCCGAGTTCCCTCTGGAGGTCGGAGCTCCGTGTCTGTAAGGCTGAGCCCAGCCCAGACTCACTTCAGGCATTTGTTGCTGGAAGTCTTTACATCACGACCCAGAACTCAGGACAACAGGTGACTGTTGGAACGTAAAGCAGCTGGTCACTTTGTCCTTAGCTTCCTCTTCACCACGGCATTCCTCAATCCTTTATTTTGTTTTTGAAAACAAAGCAACAAAAATATTTCACTAGAAATTACCAGATTTTAAACAGAACCTGAGAGGTCGACTGGGCAAAGTGGGAATCATTTTGGCAAAAATGCCTACAAATGTCTTTTTAAAATTTAGTTTTTTCTTCTATTTAGTTTATTGTCATTCTGCTGTACAGCAGTACAAACAAGATGAGAGAACGTTTCTTCAGGATCCAAAAACTAAAAACAATTAAAGAATAGTTTACATCTCTGGATCAGCAGCTCAGCGTTCTGACAGCTGGAGGCATGAAGCTGCTGGTCAGTCTGGAGGTTCTTCCTCTAACGCTCCAGAAACATTTCCCTGATGGCAGCAGTTCAGACAGTTGATGGAGAGGGTGGAGGAGTCCCTGAC
>NW_007578269.1:325642-339305 GCF_000690725.1 Stegastes partitus
TTGTCTCCTGAAGGGGGCGCAGCGTCCATGCACGCCGCCACCTTTATGGAAACCCATAAGTAAAACATTCACGAGTAAAATACTGGTTTTGCAAAAAATGAAGCAGCGATAAAACTCAAACTGGGAGTCAGCTGCTAATTTTTTGCTCTTAAGTTTAAATAAATGATGTTAATCTTGAAGTTTCTTTTCCAATACATCTGACATCTACACACATGGCTGCAAGATGATAGCAAAGGTACTGATGTCCAAACTGTGCAGTTCATTCCATTTACTTTCTACATTCATCATCTGATTTATCACTGTGTGATGATCTATGGGAGGCCAGGTGGAGTAATGCTCATCATTTCTTTTATTTAGAACTGTAGATATATTACAGATATTGGCAAACATAAAGATGCTGAATCTCCAATCAGAGCTGTCTGCAGTGAGCAGAAACACAAAGCAGCTGTGCACATGTGCATGCCTGTGATTCCTACGTGTGCTGTTTGGTTTAACGTCCGTTCCTCTCTCCATCGTCTCCAGTGGACTGCATAGACCCCAGTTGTTCCGCCCACGGAGTGTGCATCCATGGAGAGTGCCACTGTCAGCCGGGCTGGGGCGGCGCCAGCTGTGAGATTGCCAAGGCGATGTGTCCAGACCAGTGTTCAGGACACGGCACCTACAATGCAGAGACCAGCACGTGCGCCTGCGACCAGAACTGGACCGGGCCGGACTGCTCCTTAGGTTCGTTTTTTCTGCCTTTCTGTTTGGTTCCTGTCTGATTTTTTTTTACTGAATCTGTAGAAAGAATAAGCTGTATTTTCATGACATTTGTTAAAACAGCATCTCGTAATATTTTCCATAATTAATAAAGTGTTGTAGAGAGAGGATAAAGAAGAGCAGGATCAGCATAAAATAAAAACAAAAAAGCAATTAAAGAAAGAACATAATTAAGATAGCAGTGTTAGTGATGCAACCCTGCAGGAACAAACAGAGGAGATGGGATACGGAGCTTGTAGAACAACTAACAAGACATCAGGTGAATGAAACAGTCTATTATGCAAAACGTGTACCTGTAAACACAATTCTGATTTAAGAGGTGATTAAAGATGCTTTAGCTGGGCTTAGCTTCACAGTGTAGTGTACTCCTGTGTACAATGATGGCAAAAACATGTCCACATTTCCAAGTTATCCAAGAGTTTGAAACAGCCAGGAGAGTGGTGCTGACGGATCTCAAACTTGTGAGGATGCGCCGGGTCAGTGACACAGCTAGGAGCTAAACCGCATCAAGACTTTAGTGATAGCAGTAACCTCTCCGAATCAATTCCTAAACTAACCGGCGGCCAACGGAGAAACGCTCAAACAGGAGTGTTACGGTCTGGAGATGACTTGGAGTGTGCTGGAGAGCCTGCAGCTGTGGTTGGTAGGAGCTGCAAACAGACGAGCGGGCTCCTGGCGGGCCGAGGAGTCGGAGAGCAGCAGCATGGACGGCGTGAAAAAATAGCACAGAAGTTTCATGTTCGGCAGATAAAAAAGAAAACAACAGCTTCATCACTGAACAAGTTTAAAAGGGATTTTGTTCTTAAAGAGTGTCTGACAGCATCATAAACGTTTGGCTCCTGTGAATAAAACCAGCTGCTAACAAATAGACTTTACATGAAATATTAAAAAAAGAAAATCAAAACAGGAGAAAGCCCAATAATTTTTCACTTCAGCGTGGCAGGATGTTGACTGGAGGTTGTTTCCCACTGCAAAGAAACCAGTGAAATATAGAAAGCAGGAAGGAGTGGTGGCTAATACCCGCATCCTGTGGAGGTACTTCAAAAAGTTCTCACCCAGAAACAAGAGGCGTGACTCCCACTTGGAGGCACGACTGTAGAAGAGAAAACCGTACGTCACTGTTTACAGAAAGTCAAATCATTTCTCTGCGAGGAGAAGAAAGCTTCAAGCTGGAGCTCTGTTGCTTCAGGACAATTTTCTTTCAGACATCAATACAAATAAATGTCTGTTTGTAACCAGGAGATTTGCTCCTTCTGGCCTTTAGAAAGAATGCAGATGTGGAGCGCTGCTGCGTTAGCTCCACTTCCCAGCACCAGAGGCTACATCCATCTTTAATAAGCAATCGGTGGTGAAAACAGAGAATGTATCCTAGGAATTCTGAGATGTTCTTTGCCTCTCTGGTTCTCCTATTGGCACAACATCACTTCACTCTGAAACGTGTCTAGCTGTCAGATCATTCATCCGGTTGTTTTGGATAAGGTTTGGTTAAAGAGGTCAAAGGCAGACTGTGGTTGTGGTTCAACCCAAAATTGAGCGTCAGTGGAGTTTTGGAAGCAAACAGCGGTCTCTGTTGTTGTGAGCTTTGTTGATCCATGCATCCGCCACAACCTCCTCCCTGCAGCCTCCTGACCGACACCAGGCGTAATCAGCCACTAGAGGTCGCTCGTCGGCAAAATAGAGAGTAGTTATGTGTTCTGATGAGGACCATCTCACTTCTCTGGTGCTGCAGAGAAACAGTAGATAAAGAGAGAGAGAGGGAGACCTGAAGTGACAGCACTGATGCAGAAAAGGAGGTGAGAAAAAAAAAAAACCAAACAGGAGGAGGAATGCAGATCAGTAGCAGATGGCTTGACATGGAAACAAAGAAAAGATGAGACGGAGTGTGTACGCGTTCTCACATCTATTCGTGTTGCCTCGGGTTGCTGTGCTGAATGTTGTCAAAACTACCAGACGCACACGCAATTAAGTGTGTTCTCTCTGTAAAACACACACACATGAAATAACGTATACACACAAGCAAACACACGTGCCTTCTCCTCTGGCTGGTTGTTGACCTTTTCTCAGGATCGAAATATCCGAACGCTCACACCTCGACTCACACACACCCCGAAGCACTGCACTGGCTGATGTGCAGGGTTTAGCAAATGTGGAATTTAATCTCTTGTTTTCCACACATGCAACTCACACACACACACATGAACACGCTAATGAACATGTTGACCACTGTTTGTGTTGCACTAGTCGTGCAGGTGGAACATTTGCAGAGTCCGGTTCAGGTGAAGACGGACCAGGCTTGCAGGAACATCTTAATTGTTTTTATTTTTCATCAACTTGTCTAAACCAGGACTGCTCTCCTGTAATGCTCTTCTCAGTTAAGTGCATGTTGAATCATGCATGGGCTTAATATAATGAGCAACTGTTGTTATTGGTACATAAATACATCACTGAAGGAGCGATAGAGGGACGCACAGCGCTGACAGTATGTGTGCAGTTCAGGTGGTACCGATCAGAGGGTTAACCAGCTCGTTAGGCAGCACCCAACCTGAAGGAGGAATTATTTTACATGATCAGAGTAACGACTAAACTGTTAAATTAATATCTGCTGACAGCAGTGGTGTGTTTTAACTGCACATTTGCTAAACTACAGTTTTCCACAAATCTGTAAATACACATAAATACACGCCCGTCTTCATACGTTTTAGCGCGTATTAACTTTTTCCCTTTGCGTCTCCGACAGAGGTGTGTGAGGTGGACTGTGGGAGTCACGGTGTGTGTTACGGCGGCGTGTGTCGCTGCGAGGAGGGCTGGACGGGAACCTTGTGCGACCAGAAAGCCTGCCACCCGCTGTGCAGCAAGAACGGAGTGTGCAAGGAGGGCAAGTGTGAGTGTGACCAGGGATGGACGGGGGAGCACTGCAATATCGGTGAGTGGGTCGCACNGCAGCAAGAACGGAGTGTGCAAGGAGGGCAAGTGTGAGTGTGACCAGGGATGGACGGGGGAGCACTGCAATATCGGTGAGTGGGTCGCACGCACACACACACACACACACACACACACACACACACACACACACACACACGCACAGAGCAAAGGAAATGGTGGAAAGAGGAGTGTGAGACAGACATGTACACGGAAAATGGTGTTTGTGCAAAACAGTGAGAGGAGAGCATTTTGGTGAAGTTGCGTTGACAAACCCTAACTCTAACACCATACCTGCACTCACACGGTTTAGAAAATCTTCAGGAGCTTTAACTGGACCCACGCAGCACCTTCAGGAAACCCAGACAAAACCTGGGCATTGGTGAGCTTTTCTTCGAGCTGCCGGTGTGAGATTAGAGGAAAACGATGCTCCTAATTATGTTGATGTCCGTGTTTGTTACGGCTGTTGCTACCGTGCAGTAAAACTGGAGCTACAAAAGTGCCACTGAAGCTGTTAAAAGTAGAATCAATAAGGGTTGGCCGGCATGCTGAGAAATGCTATCGTTAACTTTGTTTTATGCATCCATGCCGGCAGCAGCCTTAGGCCATAAACGTTTTATAAAATATGGACACTGTAACCTGAGGAACATACGTGTGGTGGTGACCTGTCAGTGACGAGGTATCCCCACCTGAAGCATATCCTGGTTTACTGTCTGTTCAGAATGTTATTTAAAAATGAGCGCCATGCTGTGGCCATGTCTGTCTCACATGTACAGTATTTGCCAGAGACATTATTGTGTTGGGTTGTCCATTTGTATGATGTCATGGATCGCGAAGTTATGGACGCCAGTGACAGGTATTAAATCAACAAAAATCAACGCTGACTGTCATCGAAAAATCCAAAGAGGCAACAGAAGCACGGCATAAACGGAAACAAGAAATAAAGACACACAAAAAACTAAAAGTACAAACCGGAGGCAGGTGAACACGAGGAGGAGACGAGAAGAAAACAAGACGAAAGGAGGAAAAAAGAACAGAAGTAACGACATGAGCAACACACAAAGAAAGGAGATTTCAAATAAAACAGGAAGTAACTGAAAAGAGATATTAAACCTACATATATGAATCATGAAAACAAAACCAGAACCCAGAGCCCCAGTCCACTGGCGACCCAATGCTTCGAGTGCAGCAGCGATGAAGAACCCTGATGAGTGCTTGTTGATCAGAGGTCAGGGTCGGTGTGACCTCACCGTGCCTGTTAGCAAACCTTCTTCTCATTTGTTAGACTCTGACAGTGCTGCTGTGCGTCATGACTGGTGCTCCTGAAACATCAGATTTAAAACTCTGGTTGACTCCTGCTTGAAAGTCATGGACATGAAGGTATATGTGTACTTCAGCTTCACGACATGCGGCGCTAGAACATGTTTGACCAGCAGTCACAAAAACGAGAAAACATAAATCATTTAGAAACCTTTAAAAACAAAAAGACTTAAAAGACTTGAGATTATGTTATTTTGTTGTCAGAAACCAAACTAAAACAACTAAATAGGCCTTTTTCACACATAATAAAAACACCTTCATATCTCCTTCGGCCTCCTTCGGCCTCCTTTGGCCTCCTTCGGCCTCCTTCGGCCTCCTTTGGCCTCCTTCGGCCTCGGTAGCAGCTCGTGTTGCTGCTGGCTGGGTTGTTATGAACTCTTCAACAGTCTCTGTCGATACTGAGCTCCAGATAGTTTCTAGATGTTTCCACAGACTCGCTTTAGATGAAACCTCTTTGCGATCCATCTGTGAATGTACTACATCCCAACTTGTTCAATAGGATTCAAATCTAGACCTTGACTGGGCCGATCCATCAGTTCCAGAACTCCAGATTCCTTCTTCTGGGTCAGATGGTCTCTGCACAGCTCTGAAGTTCTGCTGGGCTCGTTGTCTGGTTGGTGTATGAACCCATGACCAGTCAGGTTCAGTCCAGAAGGGATCCATGATGCACTAAGGTGTTGTGATGACGTTCTGGTTCATGATATCGTCGATTTTCACTTCAACTTGCCCGCGCTGATTTCACATATAGAACCCCACACCATGATGGAACCTCCAGCCTGTTCCACTGTGGCTGCATCTGGCATCAAAACGTTCTCCAGGACCTCAGAGGACCTTCTTCCAGTCATCAGCAGTCCAGTGTTTGTGCTCTCTGGCACATCTGAGGCGTTTCTGGATGTCTGCAGGCCTCACTGAGGCTTCTCAGCAGCTCTTCTTCCCTCTAAGCCTTGTTCCATCATTCTGGAGACTTTGTCAGACTCTGGTCTAGGAGCATTCATCTCTGCCTGAAGACCAGCAGTGGTCTCCCTTCTGTCTCTAGGACGTAAAATCTTGAGGTGCTTCAGTTAACTTTCCTGCCTCTTCCTTGGAGCATTTTATAAGAACCAGTCCCAGCAAGTGACTCTCAGAGACCATCCAGCATCATGAAGAGCTTTAATGTGACTCTTTCATTTCCAGTGAGCTCTCAAGGTTTCACCGTTTTGAACAGGAACGAGGAATTTCAAACTGAATTCACCTTTTATACCCAAACCTGGACTTCTCTGAGAAGTCAGACAGGAATCAAGCGTCACATTCAACCACTAAAACTATTTTTTTCTCTTCAGGGATGCAAGTAAATAACTATAATCTGACATCTTAATCAAGAAATAATTACACGCTTTCCTATTTTTTTCTTCTTTGTTTTTGTAAAACAGTAAATTTGAAAATCCATGGATAACAATTTTAATTATATTTTACCATTAAAATGATCATTTTGCTTAAAGAGCTTCTACCTATTGGTGTATTGACCGTTACAGAACCAGAATGATCACCAATGCTGCTAATTTAGGGCAGCTGTGGTATAAACCTCACACTGGGTGGTGGTCTAATACATTTCTTAAGCTCTGTATATTATACGTGTCTGCAGTTGTTTGTCTGAGGCTCAGAGCTGTGAGGCGGTAATTGTAGGTATTACCTCAGTCCAGCTATTAGTGCTGCGACCAGCTCCACTCTATCTGCTCATTTCTGTGCATTATCACTCCTGGAAGGCTTATTTTCTTAAAGATCAATACGCAGCATTGTGCAAAACTTTTATGGACAAATGAGCATCTGCCTGGACGTCTGGACGTCGACAGGCTGCAACTAAAAGCTGCAAAATTATCTGATAAGTCTCACCTTGCACAGGTGTTCAGGAATGTCAAAGCACTTCTGCAGAAGTCACGTATTGGAGCGTCCATGTTGCGTTGTGGTGGTTAAACAGAGGAACCGATTAGTCGTCGGGTGGCTCTGTGGCTGCTGCAGCCCTTCACTTAAAAAGCTATTTGTTGTCAAACAGACAGGCAGCTACAGTATCGCTGGGAAGGAGCTCCAAATTGGCTTCAGTTATTGTCACTTAGAAACACACACACACACACATGGACGGGGAAGACGCTGAGAACATAACAGTGAGATGAGGAGAAATCCATTTCCAACGCTTAGCCAACAAACAGCCTGTTTGCAGAGACGGATTGTGCGGCTGAGGAAAGGATTCGTCTGAGCTTCTTCTACCATCACGTGTCGGTGGCTGGAAGCTGCGACCGCACCGAGACGTGTTTCATTAATTAGCCGTGTTTAGATATCAGTGTGGAGATAGCCCAGCCTGCATCAGTCTGGTGGTTAACAGGAAAATACATGTGAACGCCTTCAGCTTGATTTTGGAGCCTGAAAACTCGGCGCTCTTCATTCTCCAGTGAATGAGGTTATCAATTACACAGCTCTGCTCTTTTTCAGCCTTTCTTTCCCTTTTCTCTGTTTGACTGAACCTCTTTGTGTCTAATTTAATTTGAGCTCTTTTTGCTGCCGCTGCCTGTTTCCTGGACTAAATGCCATCTCTCTATCTACCTTTCTCTTCTTCTTTTTCTCCCTCTTCCTTCTCAAAGCTCACAATCCGGACATTAGAGTAAAAGGTACTGTACTCTTTTTCTCCTCTTCTCCTCATCACTCGCTTTTTCTCTTCCCCTCATCCTTTTGTGAGCCGTGAAGCTGTGGCTGATAGGTTGTTTGATTTATTTATTGGTTATTTATTTAAATTTCTCTCGCCACCGCTGTCGTTTCACCTGCTCTGATGACGTTTCAGGATTTTAATAATGTCCTCAGTAAAAATGTACAAAGGCTTCATTTTCCTTTTCCTACCAGGTTTGGCTGTTTTCAGGTGTAATAGAATTAAAACCAGAGCACAATTAAAGTTTTAGCGTACAGCGCTTGTTGGTTTCTCAGAACAAGCTGCTCTTGTTTTTTGGGTTTGAATGTCTTGTCTAGAATTTCATTTTCCAGCCAACCCTGACCGTCGTAGCAGTAGATCCATCAAAAGCTGCAAAACATTCGGCATAAATAACATTTTGCATTTGAAGGTTCTTGTCCAGCTGTTAGCGTCGCCGCAGTAAACATCTACGAGCAGGGCAGTGATCTTGGTTGTCAAGTGGAATCACAGAAAGCAGGAAAATTTAGCAAAAACAGGACAAATAGCTACAAAAAATATTGGTTTTGCAACTCACTGAACTGTCTTTGTTGATTGATTTTGACGTTGTAATATTTGACATTCTCGATTGCTTTTAAAAATGCAATCAACATATTTTTATTTTGAGCAAACAAGACGAACATCACGTCGAACGTCTCCGATGTCGATGCTTAAATCCAGCCTTCGCCTTCTTGTGACGTCTTACTGGATAAACACCTGCACTGGTCTAAATGGTTCAGCTGCTGTGAGCTGACTCACACGGTCGGGACATTCGTTTAATTACGAGCACAAGGATGAAACGCTCGTCACACCGTGATAGTGTTAAAATCATTTTAGGTGATTTTAAGCCTCCTTCTGTGCAGCTGGGTGATGTTCTAGAAATGGAGCGTAATTATGCGGCACAGAGACAAAAAATGATTCTGGATCTTCTCGGCCTTTGTTATTAACTAAGTGCAGTTGGTCGATACCTTTCTAAAGAGCTTTTTTATAAATTGATATCTCTGTTGGCTGTTAGACTATAAGGGAACAGTTTGGGGACAGCAGAGGTTAAAAGACGGAGCAGCGACCGCCTCAGCTGAGCACGATTAACCGAGCGATATGTCGACCACACACA
Source organism: Stegastes partitus (assembly GCF_000690725.1). Taxonomy (NCBI): domain Eukaryota; kingdom Metazoa; phylum Chordata; class Actinopteri; family Pomacentridae; genus Stegastes; species Stegastes partitus. The sequence continues at coordinate 334,444 of NW_007578269.1, forward strand.
TCCTCCAACACGCTCCACCTCTAGAGGGAATGCTCCAGCCTCGCTGCTGTTAACTGTAGGAGACTGATTAGAAAAGGAATAGGAATGGTCAGAATTAGAGTTTTCCAGATACTGTAAAACACTGATGTAGTGACTCCGCCCCCCTCCAGCACCAACACTGTCTGACTGACAGATGCTGACATTGGATTATTCTGTCAGATGTTGTTTAATGTCGGTGGTTTTCAAAGTATTTCTTCCTCAGATTTCTACACATTGCTATGCAAACATGGTAAGACTTGTGTCTCATGTGGCTTCACTGAAGAATGATGCTAAGGTGCAGGCTGCATGGCCCTGAAGCATCCGAAACACAAAGAAGCCTGCTGGCAGATGTGTTTTTCACACATACACCAGTGATGAAGGCAGAGTCCATCTCTCATGCCACAGTGCTAAAACAACCTCCACCACATAGTAAGAGATTTCACTTCAGTTTCTTTTTCTTCCCTGAAAATGTTCTCAAACACATTCATGACTCGATGATCCGACACTAGATGTAAAACCTTCTTTTATGTCGGATAGCAAGGCTGTCGGATTGTCAAGGGTCGGATTATCGAGTCACGACTGTAGTTCCAGATTTGTTTTGTGTTGGCGAAACCCAGTGAGCAATGTCAGCAAACAGAACAGAGATCACTGTTTGGATATATATATTATATAGGATGAGGTTTGGTCATTAAAACGTTGGGTCAACGTTTGGCAAATGTTATTTTTACATTAAAAAGCTAATGCAGATATGATTTATTGGTGAACTTCACCAAACCACCAGGGGGGTTTCATCAACCAACATTTTCACAGCACATTTCTTTTTCTTAATTTTTTTCTTGTTATTTTTAAAATGATGATTATTGTTATTATAAAATCTCCCGCTGCACGCTGAAACCCCAGAATTATCCGTGTGACATCTGAGATCTAATCTCTACACTTCCCATGTGCTGTGACTTCATACGTTTGGCTTTTAACTGAAGTGTCCAAAAGTTAAAATCCTGTTCATTTCCAATTACAAACTGCTTGTTAACTCACGGTTGGAGCAGCTTGGATCCACATGACACGGGCCTGGTTTAGTCAGTCTGCAGCTAGTTCTGAAACCTCCATATTAATACTTCAAATCCTGCCGCGTAAGCTAGCTGCTGCTGCTAACAGCGGACGAGAACCAAAGGTTACAGCCCAACATGAAAACACAATTAATGGCCTTAAATCAGTTCCCTGTTGAATTCTGTGTCAGCTCTGATGGACAAACACGTACAATCCCCGTCATTCAGATTAACGCCACTAGCCGGCTGCTTCTTCTCCGTAGCAGAGGTGCTAGCGGCACCGTTTTGTCAAATTAGTGGAGAAAACATGATTTCCCAGACAGGAAGTGGAACCACAGAGTGCATCATGCAGGCGAGTCCTGTGGAGCTTCATGCTCAGCTGTGGTCGTCGCTGCTTCAACCTTCTGCGCCTCAAGCTTTAGAACATACGTCCAAACAGGTTCCTGTTTCGTTATGTCTGATCAGAGGAGGAGCTTTCGTTTGACGACCTTTTTGCTTTCTCTTCTTTGCCAGCTGCCTTTTGTTCCTCTTCTCCCCTGTGAGATATGAGCTGTGAATGAAAGCAGATCTGTTCATGTTTACGCTGTTCAGGTTTATTACTGCACCTCCTCCGTGACCCCGGCTCTTCCTTCCTGCCCTCCTCTTCCTTTGGCTGCCATCCTCCATCTATCCATCACACAGAGTATATTTCGCAGTGCTGCTTTTGTTTCGATTTACTTTTTTTCCCTAATTTTCCTCCCTCTCTCCCTCGTGCCCTCTCCTATTCTCAGGATATAAAGGTAATTAATGCCAAGGACTTAATAAAGGCCTTACTGTCCCAAAATACAACCACTTCACACTCTGCTTTGTTCTGTTCTGGTTTTTTTCTACTCTTCCATTTCATTATAATTTTCCTGTCTTTTCCTTTTTGTTTTTTTCAGTTCCGGTCTCTCTCAATGCTCGATGTATCTGTTCTCTGTACCGTCTTATTGTCTTCAATCTCTGCAATGTCATTTATTTATTTTTGTTTGTTTGTCTTGTTTGTTTATCTGGTTACATCACTTCCTGTCCCTGTCTTTGACTCTCACACACAAAACATGGATGATACAGAGGAAGACGCACACAAGAACACGCACACACACACAAATGGAAATGCACGCACACACACACACACAGTCATAAACCGAAGGTGTGTGACTCCTGTTTCGTCTTGCATCCACGAGCCTGATATATATGTATGTGTAAATCTAGCCAGCTGCTGTCCCTCTGTCTTCTCTCTTTCCTGTCTCTCTGTTTCCCTTCCCCCCTCTCTGTTCTCTCCAGCTGGGCTTGGCTTGGTTCTGATACTCACTGTTTATTGATCAGTCTATCTGATTGCCAGCCTCACTGTCTATTCTGTGACCGAGGAATGCCGAGCAGAGGCATAAAGTATAGCCCTCGGAGGCGAGCGGTGCGAGGAAGCACACTGTCCTCCCTATACTTTGTGCTCTGCCTATCTGTCTACCTGTTGTGTTTTCACATGGATGTTAACGTGTGATCTGATTTCTCTCACTGGCTGGATGAACAAAGGAATCCATATTTCTCAGGCAAAACCAGCTTCCTATTTAAGAGCGGTTGCCGTCTCCGTCAGCTCGCTGGGTGTTAAATTCCCCTCAGATTTGATCAGATTTCACTGCAACAGACGAATTTTCTAATTTGTGACATCCTCAGAAGGTTTTCTTTTTGGGTTTTTTTACGTTTGTTTGTTTGCCCTGTTTTTCATGATCGTTTTATGCAACAATAACATCTTTCTCTGTTTACAGACGGAAAAATCTAAATGTTTGGAATTAGTTTCTGATCATAGCTGTGCGGCTCACAGGAGCCATTTTGGCTCGAAGCAATCTTAGTGGTTCATGTGAAACTACAACATCAGTGCATTTCAGCGACGGCTGACTGTCTGTCTGTCTGTTAGTCTGTGTCTCTCACACGTGGGTTAATGTACTGATCTGTCTTATTTGTCTATCAATCTGTCTTTCAATCTGTCGGTTCCTTATTGGAGAAAGTTCATCACACAGGACCAAACGCCTCTGTCCACACCAGGAGTTCACCTCTGTGGGTTTTTGAGGGCTGGTAGTTTTTGCACTGAAGCTGCTGATATATTTGCTTCCATCCAAGTTGTTTAGATGTAAAACCTCTTACGCAGTGTGCAAACTACACCGTGGCTTTTAGGGAACGCTCCCATTCTTCACAACATTTCTAAAGCAGTTCGTGAAGCGACCGTTTATTTCTCTTATTAAAAAATCTGTTGCTTTGTGTTTTCAGCCCCATTTGCTCTTTGATTTGTTTTACAACGTTTAGTATCAGGAAATACTAAACTAATACTAATTTAATTAAATTAAATTTTAAAAGAAGACGCCACCAGGCTTCAGTGGTGACGACAAAAACAGCACGCTGTCAGTATTTTTAGAGTTTGTGTGCCTGAATCTCATTCTCTTTAATCTACAATTTCACATCTATCACAAAATGAAATATCCATAAAAATGTAAGCTGCCTGTCAGAGGACTCACCAGTGACTGACTAACAGCAGCTGTGAAGTTCAGTGGGTTGCTTCCAGCTGTGTGTAGGAGTCTTTCCACTGGCTTTATTAAGAACCTGCAGCACCAAAGCGAGAGAGTCGTGTGTGTGCACTCTGTTATTAAATGATGTGTGACAGGTGGACAGACTTGATCAGGACGTATCATCACTGAGGTGAGCTGTCACACAGAGTCACAGTTCATCAGCCTGGAGGTCAATCATCTGTCCTCAGCTGGAGGCCAAAGCTCCTCCACATCTTGTGGGACGCTTGTATTTTACTCTTTTGTAAATTCTGATCCGTTGATTGAAGATATTTTCCTCTAATGACCTGTTACACACAGTCTGACACCTGGATGTTTGCTGTTGTGAATTAATTAGCTACAACAGAGACTTCCTGTAACTACAGATGCAACAGGAGCCAGTCAGCAACCTAAACACCAAAATATAAGAACAAGCTGCCAAATAACAACCACAACACGTTTTAAGTTGCTGTAGACAAATTATCATCACACACAGACAGAATGTTCAGTAGACTCGCTTTTACTTTAGATTTATTTATTTTTGTGTGTTTTTGTGAGTTGTGCGTCTCTTGATGTGCTGTTAGGTCTCGCGTGTGTGACAAATGCTGTGCACTGGTCTCTCCTGAATGAAGCTGTGAGGAGCATTAATGTAGAAATGATCTACGTCTGAATGACAGCCTATCATCACTTCAGCAGATTGATGAAGACAGCAGGGTTACATAACCCATGTCTGAGAGGAGCCAAGCTCCCCCTGGCTCCCCTGTAGTTTGCACCCTGCTCTTATGCCAAAAACAAGTCTTCAATATTTCTTGCGAGGCGAAAAAAAAAGCTTCTGGAACAGCATTAAGAGCTTGCTGGGATAATAAACCTGGAGTATGTAAAACAATGTGTGCTGAGGTGGTATCTAAAAGGGTTCAAGTGTAGATGTTTGATATAAGCCTGTTCATTTTAAAGGAATTCTAATCCCAACACATTCACTCACATGATGCTACCAAGAAGGTTAGCATCATCACACCAGCAGGCATCGATTCAGACTGCTGCAGTTTTACTAACGAGCTGGTATGTTCATGTAACGACCTTCGCTTTGCTCTTAGACTGGTCTCTAACGATGATAAGACCGGCTGGCTTTAAAGCTAAACGGAAAACATCCTGCCTCACCTCAAGGGATGTTCACACAGAAGGTGCAGCAAAATGTGCTTTGCATCATTTGTGACATTTGTGTTTACGTTTAGCTTCGGCTAAACTC
>NW_007578269.1:341932-345557 GCF_000690725.1 Stegastes partitus
ATGAAACTGGGCCTCCATCAGTCCAAGCGATGCGCTCTCATCGGGTTCCTCCATGTTTGTTGCTGTTAGCGTAGCGCTGACGCATCTGGTGCATCATGGGATCAGTGGACCATGAAATCAGGCGCTGACAGACGCTCCGTGTTGTCTGGACGCAAACTGACATTAAACACGTTATTTTTGTTGTAATTAATTAATCGTAATTAACGCTTTAAAGTATATTAGGGGCGGGACTTTAACGTGTTATTTATGTGTTAATGAACACGTTAAAGCCCCGCCCCTGTTTTTAAGCCAATACAATTCTTTGTTACAGTCAAATTGAACACTTGTGAATACTTGAGATGAGGACATCCTTTCTGAAGTTGTCCTCCATCAGTCCAGCCTGACAAGTTTAGTCTTAAAGCAACACAGAAATGCTGCTAATGAAACGTCACACCTTTAGACAGGAAAGTGTTAACTCACACACGAGATCAACAAATTGTCTGAAATGAGCTCCAGAAAACACAACATTTCTCTTCTCTCAGCTGTAGATGATCTATGTGGCCGTCCTCCTCATCCATCTTCCTCCATCGCTCTCCGCTCCAGCGTCCCTCCGTCCTCGCCATATGCCTGCATTGTTAATTACTCTTAATCCCTTCATTATCTCTCATTGCTTCTTAATCCCTCAGTTGCCTGCTTATCCCTCTACACCTCCCATCACTCTTCTGTTTTCATCCCTCCATCACCCCTCCATCCACACATAACTTTTCCACCATCCATTTGACATCCTTTCATACTTTCATACCTTTTACCAAAGGGCTCTATCCTTTGTTCATATAATAATTTGTGTGTTTCAGATGGTTTGGCCGATTGTATGGATCCAGACTGCTGTCTGCAGCCGTCCTGTCAAAACCAGCTGTATTGTAAAGGCTCACCTGACCCGGGGGAGGTGCTCAGCCAGTCTCCGTCCTCATTGGCTCCTCAGCAGGTTAGATGCTCCGTCCACACATTGGAAAATTAAAGTATAATTTCCTACCAATGGACGTCACTTTCCAGCATAGTAAAGCAACATCTGTTTACGTGTTTCCTTAGGCTGCCAGATCTTTCTACCAGCGTATTCACTTCCTAGTTGGTCCTGAATCCACTCACATCATCACTGGAGACAGTCCGTTCAACAGAAGGTAATCATGTGTTTTGTATTGTTTTAGCTGCAAGGTGGAGCAGTGGTTAGCNGCCTCATTACAGCACATCCAGCTCAGCGCTAACCTGCTGCTTATTGTGGAACTTGTTGTTTTTTAGCTAAACCTCATGACTAGAACCAGCTTAAATCTGTTAAAAAAAACAACTAAAAGCTGACCTTTTAGGAACCTGATTAACTTTGACACCTCAGCCAACTTTCTCTTCCACAGCGGAGCCACAGTCAGAGTCTGTTTTTGCGCTCAGTCGAATGAGCGTGGGCTGTTCCTCGGTTTATTACTAGACCGTGGCATGTGTGTTTGTTTTCATTTTGGCAGATGTTTAAACTGAGAAATCACCTCGGTGTGGTGTAGGAGGATTTCACACAGCAGTGAATAAAACCTGCAATGAACCCAGCCTCATGTCTTAAGAGCCTGCCAACCCTCCTCAGGCTGTCTCTGACTTTCAATGGAGATTTATTGTCCAGCGGCGGTCTCAGTGCTGTTTCAGAGGCTTTTCCAAGCTGAGAGGGAAACACAAAATATGGTGCATTTTTTGGCATGAAAAAAACAAGGAAGAAAAGCACACACACACACACACCATGTACTTACTCAGTGCTCTGGTGCAAAACTATCATTACCTGCCTTCAAAAACGTATAAGGGTTGAAGCCTATTTCACACACTGATGGCCATCCATGTCCCCGTCCTACTTACTCGAGCTGCTCTAACTTTTCTAACTCTGTATTTGTCCTCCCCCCCTGTGCCCAGAGGGTTGCCCAGGTCTGTGCAATAACAACGGACGGTGCACTCTGGAGGCCAGCGGATGGCACTGCATCTGCCAATCAGGATGGAGAGGGGCAGGGTGTCACGTTGCCATGGAAACACTCTGTACCGACGGCAAGGACAACGAAGGAGGTGTGTTTGTGCACATACAGTAAGAGAGGAAGTGGAGACAGATGGTTGATGAACAGATGAGCAGGTATATGTTGGGGTTTTTTTTTAACAGGACAATGACGGCGATAAAAAAAATGGGGGCAGATGAATCCAAATGTCCCTCTGGGAGAACATTAGCTGGATGTCCAGTCTTAAAATCCACGCCGTGCTCTAGGATTACCTTGACAGTCCCACGTGAGCCCTGAGATGTTATGCTGAGTGGTTGATTATGTAGTTTTAAGTTTGTTTAAAGCTCTAAACTCTTACGTGCCTCCACTCCATTTATGCGTAGAAACCTGCAGCATGTGACCAACCTGAAGGTCTGTGTTCCTGGTTAGCTTAACGTACATCCAATCTGCAGCAGCCCAACTGGTACAGGAATGCAGAGCATGCAGTCTGAACCTCGACAGGACAGTGGAAACGCTGGGTCTTTCATTGGTAGTAAATGAGCCGCAGTGTTCCACAGGATCTGGTCCAGTGTTTAAACTGGAAGCGCTGCCAGCAAGAAACATAAATAAAACTCAGCGCTCGTATATTTCTCAGGGAAACCTCCGAATGGAAAAAAAAAAAAAAAAAGACGACATGGAAGTAGTCAAAGTAAAAACATCAGCTGTTTAATTTTACAAAAGAATAAAGCTCTGAGATGCAGCGTGAAGCCCAGGACCAGGTCTGATGAGGACAGGGAGTTAATTGAAAAGATGGAGAGAAGAAGGAAGACGATGGGAAAGAAAAGAAAAGGAGACATGAGGGAGGGGGAGGTGCTCCCGTCGCTCGCTGTGTGTATTTGATGTCAGTCCCTGATGCCTGTTCACCAGATGTACAACTGGCTTTTATAAACTAACAGAGACAAATGGCAGCCAGGATTTTATTACCTTGCATACCTCCTTCTATCCCTCTATCTCCCCATCTGTTTCCTCACTCCTCCTCCTCCTCCTCCTCCTGTCTTGCTCCCTGTCCTTCACTTATCCCTCCCTTCCTAATCTCTCTTTTTCCACCGTTCCATTCCTGCTGCTCATCATTTACATTTCAGCCCTCCACCTTTCTTTCTTTATTCCTCCCTCCTTAACGCCGTCGTTCCTCCTCTTGGCAGCACCCAATAAACACAAACTGCTCACACACTAATTCCTCTACGTCCCTCCGTCTTCCTTTTTTCCCCTCATCAGGAAATCCAGACAACAAGGAGGCTGTCAAACTGCTCTTCTGTTTCCCTTCATACCATTCGCCACACCTCTGTTTCTTTGTTTTTCATGTGGATTCTCTCCATGTCGGCCTTCATTTATCCACTCCCACCTCAGAAGCCCGTCCGTGTTCAGCTGAGCTCATTGAAGCCGTTTCTGGTGCATGTCATTGTGAAGAGGCCGACTTTAATGTTAATATTTCTAATGACATTAAATAAAACAGACAGAACCACAGCATGTGCTAAAGGCAGGTCTGTCATGTTGAACAAAAGGTTTCTAGCCATGTTCTTTCTGCTGCTGTTTACAATTAATTAATTACAACAAAAATAACGCGTTAACAAAACCTCGTGGCTATCCAGGAC
>NW_007578269.1:347309-353809 GCF_000690725.1 Stegastes partitus
TTTTGACCAACTGGTGAGTGAGCAGTCACCACAGCCATCAGGAATGAAGTTTAAATGTCCAAAAAAAGATTCAAACAAGCAGCTAGCATTAAGGATAAAACAGATTTTAGCAGCTTGTTTAGAGTAACTTTAATAATCCCTGCACACAAATTGTTTTGTATCCGTTGTTTAAGTTGTGAAGTTATACAGTAACACAAGAAACACAATGAAATCCAAGACATGCAAGAAAACACCGGGAGGTCCAGACATCAGAGGAGCAGAAAAAAAGCCCTCCTACCCAGGGCCGCTGCACAGCACTTTAAAGAAAGGCTAAAATTACTTCCAGTCCCTCTGTATGTTTTTCATCATCGTGGGTTTATGGATATTCTGTGTCATTTCTTTTTTTCCGTGTGTGTGTTTTCCTTCTATAGCAGTGACTGTTTGACTCCAAATGCGTGTGCCTGCAGGTCATAGCTTACCCTAATTTTATTTACCATAATATGAGAAGTAGCAGTTTGGCTTTGCTTTATGTTTGGATGAATGCAATAGAAAAAAAAAAGCATGATTGAGTCTGAGATACAATACGAGGACTCAAGGTCTGCCATTTTTTTTCTCGCCAAAAGCCATTTCTGCCCACATCTGCCTCAGAAATAACATTCATTAAATATGATAAGAGAGAGGGAGAGAGGGGTGGTGGGGGGCAGTCTGCAAAATACAGAGAGTGAAAGGCAGAGTTACTGACAAGGAAGAAACATGACGGCCATTCTGTTCAGCCATTTTTCTGCTTTTGTCACATTTTTTATGCCAGCCTGAATGTTTCATAAGAGGAGAGGGCCACAACCATGTAATAAAAACGTCCAGGATTTCCATAATGGAATGGGCCTGTAACCTTATAATAAAAATGTTTTATTAGACGCGAAAACAGAGTTGGTGTGTGTGTGTGTGTGTGTGTGTGTGTGGTTGAAGGGTGTTTAAAATGCCGGCTTTACACTTAAAAGACAAAGAGATGATATCTTAATTTCCCCTTTTTCCTGTCAAAGTGACTCATCCACACACAGCACACTGTCAGAGATAAACCACACAGTGTAATGTATGAAGTATAATCGGTAAAAAATGTTCCTAAAAAAATACCTGTTAGCTCAACGGGCGAGATGCCTGCGTTTTAATAAGGCAGTGTGTAGGTTTGCACTCAAACTGGAGGAAGGTAAGACAGCTCTGGGGGAAAAAAAACAGAGAGAAACAGATGTGCAGAGTCCATGTTTTCATCCTCTGTGGCAGATTGATGAAGCTTTCCTCTGTGCTGGCTGAACAGTGAAGCTGCCTGTTAACATGACCGTCGTCTAATAGGATGTTTTACACATCTGGCACGTATCTGGTATGTTTTGATTGCAAACAGGCTTTTTATTAACACTTAATCTGTGAAAACAATATAAAACAATATAATCCAGATATCAGGTTTGTGCAGGAGTCCAACAGGTTGGCTAACTCGATGTTACCGCGTCCAGTCGCCAGTGGCATCATTAGGCCCGGGCATTCGGGGCTGCAGCCTATTGGCTCGTTCCACCTCAATTCACAGAACGCCCACATCTGACCATCTTCAGTTTGACTGATGTTTTGATCAGGTCGCGAATATGATTGTCCACGTGTAGAGTCTGGGGTCAGAGCTAGCATTAGTTTTCGGGCTGAATTCTCGTAGATTAAAGGTAGCAGCTGGACCTGCTTGAGTTCCTTGAAGACGTTCCACCTTCATCCAAGAGGCTTCATCAGCTCTGACTGACTAGTTGGGAGTTCCACATACTGATATCCTGAAGGAGACATTAACACCTGAGTTTGGGTTTCAATTGGGGGTTTGTTGCTCCTCCCCCTCGTTATGTGAGTCGTTAGTGCTCCCCCTGACACAGTGGGGTTCGTTAGGGTCTCTGTGGCTAGGTGTGGATGTGGGTTCATCTTCCTGGGGAGATCTTAGGACTGAATTGTAAACAGGTGAGAGGTGATGCCTCAGACCTCCACCTCTGCTGAGGGATGGTCTCTCCAGTTAGATGGCTTCTTTCAACCCTCTCTCAAACCATCTATCCTGTTTTGGTGTTAATGGCTCGTTAAGGATATCAGTATCTGGAACTCCCAACTAGTCAGTCAGAGCTGATGAAGCCTCTTGGATGGAGGTGGAACATCTTCAAGGACCTCATGCAGGTCCAGTTGCTACGATTGATCTGATCAGAATAACCATGACCTGGAGGACTGAGGATCTTCACAGACTTTTCAGGCTAAACATTCTTAAAGAGCTGTTTTCTTCACACCAATCTGTGGAGCAACGTTTGAGGTGCCACAACTTGAGAATTAACGTAGCTGGAGTCCTGAAATGTTGTCGGCTCAGGGATGTGTACATATTCAGTGGTGCAGCTCTGCTTCGATAGAATAACACAGACCGGTTATATAATGGTGTACTCCAGGATTCCACCAACCATAAAACCTTTATTTTTCAGCCCGAGAGGCAGAATATTTTGCCTGTGATTACCACCAGTAGGAGCTTTAAAAACGTGGAGTACGGTGCCAGTCAGAGGAATACTTTATGAGAAAGATATATCAAAATTACATTTTCTGCATTTATGGCTCATATTTGAACAAGCATTGAGCAGGTGTGATAATGAAACCACTCCAACAGTGTCCCAACTAGAAGACTTGTATAATATTGTCACTGGGCTTAAAGAAAAATCCTGGTTATAGTGCTTCCAGTAGTTTTAGGGAAAGTGGTACCATCAGCAGTCACGTGTATATGAGCGATCGTCACATAGAAACACTGTGGTGGGAAAGTTGGTAGCAATAATACACAGTGTGCTGGAACCAATAGGAACTTTAATACCAGCAAGCTAACACAGGTAATGTCTGCCTGACACACATTTCTGTTACAAGGCACACTTTTGAATGTGAAGACACCCGGGATTGTTCTGTGTGGGTTCTCTCCGGGTTCTCCGGCTTCCTCCCACAGTCCAGAAACATGCTGAGGTTAATTGGTGATTGTAAGTTGTCCGTAGGTGTGAATGTGAGTGTGCTTGGTTGTCTGTCTCTAAGTGTAGCCCTGTGATAGACTGGTTACCTGTTCAGGTGAACCTGCCTTCACCCTGAGTCAGCTGGGATAGGCTCCGCCCCCCATGACCCTAGTGAGGATTAAGGTGTAGAGATGACGGATGGATGGATGGATGGATGGAGGGACTGATGGATGGATGGATGGATGGATGGATAGTCTTGCAACCCTGCTCTCACTGTGACCTTAATGTGGCTAAACATAGACAGAAGTTGGGATCGCCTTATTTTGCAAAGAGCATGTTGTTTTATTGTCATTTGACTCTGAAATACTTACAGATTTCTGGACTGGGTTGAGCCCCCACTCTTCACCTCTGGACCTGACCTTGTCGTCAGGGTTAGTGTTAGTGTCATTTATTGACATGTTCTTTGTGTTAAGACGAAATGGTACAACTGCTCTACAGTCCTGCTGAAAAAATATCTGCCTGCAATGCATATGCATGGGCATCTTATCAGCAAAAACTCATTTGCAGTATATATTTAGATCAACATAAATGGGTTTGTTTGAAACCAAAAAGGCAGGACATGGCATTCCAATTACTGGCCCTGATGTTAGTGACTCACTGAGTCAGGCCTTCTTTAGCCAGCATTTTTATTTCTTACATGTTTAGACCAAAGAGTGGAGCCAACTCTGCTTAGCTTGAAAAGTTATAAACGATTCACTTTAATGAGATATCATCTCTGACCAGGCCTAATCGCTACAGCTTATTATTTATATTTATCATAATTTTGATATTACAGAAATAATTCTATTATGGTTTGGAAGTATTTTGTTCCAGAGGCTGTAAAACCTGCAATAAATACTCCGAGCTGCGTTTCATTCGTGTGTTTTTTCATTAGCTTGGTGTTTGAGCTTCTGAGGCCTGTTCTTCCTCATGAGCACACTGAATAATTGGATTTGTTTGGATCGGTCTGATTTAAAGCTGCTTCAGGACTGATGTCAACACAAGCTGAAACCATTAAATTACCTCATAGAGATTATAGGTTTTACATGTCCTCATGTAAAAATATGTAATTATCAAACCTAATAAACCACGACATTTGTTGTACGCATGTTTAAATTACCATCACTGCGGCTGCACACAAGTTCTTCATGTAGAAAAATAAAAACCTAAGCAGGGACGAGGGGATGAGACCAAAACTCTGAAAATCTGTGACACGAGTGGATGTGACCTCCACAAAGAAGTGATGAATCGAATCTGACTAAACAAACTGTGAAGGCTGTACGGTTCAGAAGTTATTTACCAAATGAAGAAGAGTATTTCCACCAGACATCCACTTCACTTGAATGCTGCTCCTGTAAACTGTACTGTATCATAGAATGATGACAATCAGCTTGGTGACGATGTAAAGTGGAGGTCTGTGGTAGCATTAGTGTCCCATCACCGCCGCTGCTCAGCAGTTAGAACCACAGCAGTTGTTTTAAGCCATGACTCGGTGGGCTCTGCAGTTTCCTCACAAGCAGTAAATGTGATGATAAGAGTGTGTGAGTGTGTGAGTGTATGTTTGGTTCCTTGGGCCTGACAGAGACACCGGCTCGTCTCTGATTGGTCGATTTACTGGTTTACCTACAGGTGAGCACACAGTCATGTCTGAACTGTTAGCTTAGCGTTGATAGCTACGATCACTCGAGAGCTGTTGTGCTTGTTGTGTGTATCAGTGTGATTGTGCGTATGTGAGTGGACTCCAGGAAGACGAGTCGATGCTTATGCTGGCGCTAACGAGGATCCTAACAAACGAAACGACCCTCCGTCTCTCTCTCACCAGCTTGGTGTCGATAATTCGAGGTCAAGTGCTGACAGCCGACGGGACGCCTCTGATTGGAGTCAACGTGACGTTTGTCCACTACCCTGAACACGGATTCACCATAACACGCAAGGACGGCATGTGTGTATTTATTGATTATTTATATTCATGCAACATTTATCACCTGCTGTTTTCTGTGCACCTTGCATACCTTCCCACATCTGAAAATAGATGTCCTGCCTTTTCTATTCAGTGAACTCACTTGTAAAATATAATTGATCAGGCCGCCACACATCAGCTCGGCTCCATACCGCCATCAACATGTGGCGATATCTGATCGATAAGGAGCATCAACTTTCACAAGTTGGTGCAAATTAGACAACAGGAGGAGAGGAAGAAGCAGATGACAGGCACAGTAAAGGAGCACATACAGTGTCCTTTATTATTCAGGTGCAATATTCCATAAATGTTCTCATAACACCACAGTGGTCTGATTTCTGCCATCCAGTGCATGTAAAGCAGCTCAACAATAAAGGAGAATGCACTTATTTTTATTAGTATTTTTTACAAATTGTGGCTTTGCTTCTCATGTTTACATCATAAACAGGAACATCAGACATTATAGACACACCACTGCCATCAGGGTTTTCCTGTGTGATAAAAACATCCACACTCAGTTAGAAAAGACTTCCCTAATTTAAGATCTTAATTAATAATCACCAAATTGTGATGCTTGGTTCAGAATCAAAAGTAATGGCTGTTTGTTAGTCGTGCAGATGGGAGAAACATGCAGGCGCACAGCTGACTGCAGGGGAACTCGTTATTCTTCCACCAAACACGATGACGCTGAAGCTCAGACTTCCCCGTCAGCCTGGTTTCTATACACCTGCAACAGTGACACATGTCTCTGTCCATTCATATCCTGTGGACACAAAGGGGGCAAAAGAATCACCGTTTCCAACAATGAAAACATTAAACATTTATTAGTACTACCGGCGTGCCAAGTATGGGGGTTTCTCCGCAGCCAGCTGATCCTGACAGTAAGGATAAATCGAGCTGACGCTTCTCTGATTATTCCACAGAGCTGTAAGTAAGGATCCAAACCGAGTATCTGTGATGAACACTGTGTTGTTTTCAGTGACAAGTTTAATTGTGTGGGCATATCAATTAAAAGAAAATATAGTTAATGATGATCTAATGCTCAGGAATACATATATGTCATGATATGCACACACAGTTTATCAGGGCACAAACACACACGTAGAATTCAAACGAGGCTGTTTGTTGTACAGTTCTTAACTTCCTGTTACATGCCTCAAGAGTTTTAAGGTTAACGCGACTCAGTCAGCAGAAAGCTTTAATCAAGCCAACATTTTAATCCAGTTTAATGGCGCTGCAGGCGGCTTACAGCTGACTGCAGCGCTTTCTTCTACTTGCTGAACACTTTTTTTGTTGTTGTTTGTTTGGTGTTGGTGTGCCGGCAGGTTCGATCTCCTGGCCAACGGAGGAGCATCTCTGACGCTGAGCTTCGAGCGCGCTCCGTTCCTCACTCAGTACAGAACCGTGTGGATGCCATGGAACGTGTTCTACGTGATGGACACGCTGGTCATGAAGAAGGTGAGCCGCTGGCTGACTGAACTATGGCTTAGCATGTTCTGTTGAACTGCACCGGAGAGGTCAGAGATAGAACCAGA
>NW_007578269.1:354659-358302 GCF_000690725.1 Stegastes partitus
TTGTTGTTACGTGTGCTCTTGAACTGGCCTTCATGGAGTCTCTGTTTCTCAGTCAGTCAGCTGATGACTCAGTGGATGAGAGCGACTGACGTGTTCTGTCTGACTATTTCAGGAGGAGAACGACATCCCCAGCTGTGACCTGAGCGGCTTCATCAGACCCAGTCCTGTCATCGTTGCTTCCCCTCTGTCTACGTTCTACAGAAGTTCACCTGAGGATGCTCCCATCATACCTGAAACACAGGTAATAACTACCACAGAGGAAGCCTGTGAGGAAGTCTGACATGGATATGTAAAGTCATCAGCGTGCGTAGAAGACGAGAGAAACAGATTTACCTGAAAGACTAATAAATAAGCTTGAAGCATAAGATGTAGCAGGGAGCTAATGAAGGACAGGAGTACATTGTGCTGGATGTACACATCCTTCTTCACTGAGTATAGAAAAAAAATCAAGGTGAAATCTGAGGGTTAGGAGGCCACAACGCTCCTGAGTGGCTGTCCTCACTTCCTGATTATGAGCTATGAATCATCAGCCTTCATTTTTTCTTTTTTGTGTACGTTAGAGATGCTCGGTATGCATGTTGACTGAACACAAGTGATAGAAATATGTCTACGATGAGACGGCCTTTCTAAGTCTGTATTATCACCAGTCCTTCTGTTCTCATCAGGAAAACCTCGAGTACTGCTTCAGGTGAAAGTCTTGAAGTGTCTTGATTCAAGAGGCATTAGTGAAACTTGGTGAAGAGGCTGAGGTGGGCACAGGAAGAACAAATTCAGTTCTGGCCTTTTTCTAGACTTTTGGCAGTGGACTGTTTAGTTGTCGTTGTTTCAGGTTAAACTAAACCTTACAGTTTATTCTACGGTCACAGTGGGTCCAGAGCTGAGCTGAGCTGGTGGCGTTGGCGTGACTACTGCTGTCCCGCACTCATCAGCTCAGAATGAGTCGTTTTTGTCCTTGTCTATAAGTCATATTTGAATAACAGTAACTAAGCCACCACACACAAACAAACAACACCACCTATATGAAGCTCTGGATTTTATACCTTTATGGGGGCTTTACAGTCTCTGGTGTCTAAATGGCCAAATGGTACCAACCACTTCTACTTACTTCTGTGACACTGGAGAACGTACTGCAGCATTTACAGCTTTCTAAAACCTCTGACCGTCATTCAGATACTGTTAAAGTGTGACTCTCCTGCAGCACAACCTTCCATACATACCACCATTAGGATGATAGGTACAAGTGTGGATGACTGACCAGATGATAGCCAATAACTGCTCGTTCTACCACCAGCAAAAGACACACGATGAACCCAAATGGCCTCCAAATGGGAAGTGCTTGCTGTACTGCACAGACTGTGGTGGTGACAGTTCCATTTGGTTGGCAGGAAAACTAAGACAAACAGGAAACCAGAGTAGCTTTCATATCAAAGGAAGTTTTGTTTTTCTGTGAGGAATGAAATGAGCAGACAGTGACCAATGAACTTCACACAATTCACAACTTCACATCAGAATCAGCTTTCATGGCCAAGTACGAACACAACACACAAGGAGTTTGGTTTCGGCTGTTGGTGTCGCTCCGGGAATGAGCAGGAATAATAGAAATAGGAAAATAAAGTAAAATAAATAATAATAATAATAATAATAAAAAAGAAAATAAGACAACAAACATATTCCAACATTTACACATCTGAGCAGAAAATATTTATGTACATTGGTGCCAATAACCGTTTTGGCTGAGAATGGCTCAGCTGTTCATAAGAGTTATGGCAGTGGGATAAAAACTGCTTTTATGTCTAAATAACTGAATGAAAAGCCCGTTGGATTCCTTTGGTTAGTGGATAGCTGTGGACTAATAACAGTTTTTACGTTTGTCTGTTTTAACCACTGTGGTGCACAATGTGAATCCAGTACACTTTGGTCCATGGTTTATGTAAAATAAACCGAGCAGCTGAACTGTGCAGCATGTTGAGTTTAAACATTTATAGCATTATGCGCGATGCTTAGTTGCTCAGAACTTTCTCGAACGGGTCACTTTGGACCTTGCAGATGTGAAGAGGTTTAGTTGTAGACCCACAGGCTACAGCACTGCTTACAGTCCCCAGGGCATTCTGGGAACTGTAGTCAATCACCAAGTAAAATGAAGATGATGAAAAGCAGCAATTAATTCCCTGAACAGTCCCATCATGCATCAGACTTTTGAATATGAAAAAACGAGCAAATTAGGAGAACATCTTTGACAACACAGGTGATAACGCCGGACACAGAAATTCTACCGACTATAGAAGCACTGTACATGCTGCCTATGAGATGTTTGGAGGGGCAGTAGGAAGGGATTTATTTAGCTGGGACGTGATAGCTGAGATCGTTCTTCACTAATTAAGGGGGGAAAAAAATAAGAAATACAGAAGTATTGACTCATTTTCCACCACTGGTAGTCGACTAACATGAGCCACCAACAAACAGCCGTGTTCATCGCTCTTCAGCACCCTGGAAGCATTTGCAGTGTTTCTGTATTTAATTGTGTTTTCTCTGTTTATCTGTTGCTGTGTCAACCTGTCCAAAGAGCTTTTCCTAATCGATTGTGTTTCGTCTGCTGCATTGAGCTGCGAGGGCCTCGTTCCAAACCTGTTGAACACGTGACATTTGTGAATAGCCGAGCTTAGTCTGAGACCAACAATACAGTAAACAATGCTGTAAACAAAGACAGCATGAACCCAAGAAAGACGATGGCTTGAATTCAAAGTGCATGCTCGTTAAAAACAGCATTTGCTTCCTACAGTAAATGCTGAGCGCTTGTATTTATGTTGAATCTCCCTTTTTTGCTTTAAAAGATTCCCAACAAACTGTTTGTAATCCTAATGATTCCCTTTAGCGTGTGATGCATTCATTTTCAGTTTATTAGTGTGTGTATATCTGAAATAAGAGAAAATATTATCTGTGAAGTTTGTCTTCATTTGCGTCCTGATTTTAAAATCTGTTGTGATTTCACACCTCCTGTAGTGAGTGTGATCTCAGCACGACGAACTCGAGCAGGTAACGCCCGACTGATTTCTATTTTAAAAGTTTCAGTTGCCATAATGGTAAAAGATAAATGAGCAGGTGTTAAAATATTCAGATTAAGTGCTTCAATCATTTTTTTTTGCTTGAAACAGGAGGGAGTACAAAAAAAAACAAAGTTGTAGTGAAGAGCCATTAAAAGTGAAGCTAATTTCCTGGTGAGCTCTCTTCACATCACTCACGTCTCAACACCAGCGACAGGAGACGGAGGCTTGTGAGAGGGCTAGCTGTCGGAGGACTTGTTAAATGATAACACATGAAACAGATTTGGTCCTGGAGCGAGAGAGACGGGGAATAGAGACGGTCGCATACACCAACACAAACACACAACGTCACCGCAGCTGGAGTGGTTGTTTTTACAGGAAGCTGGCGGTATATGTGCACACACACACACACACACACACACACACACACACACACACACAGGGAGCCCCACCCTTAGTCCTGCCTCTAATTGCCTGTGAGACTAATAGCACGTTTCTGTTGGCGAGCGACTTGGGCTCATCATGGAGGAATGTTGTAATTACATACACATTACGCTGTGTTATCTTTGTGCGGTGTGTGTGTGTGTGTGTGTGTGTGTGTG
>NW_007578269.1:358342-364292 GCF_000690725.1 Stegastes partitus
GTGTGTGTGTGTGCATGTGTCACATTGTGTTAACCAGTCCGCAGAGGAAATGAAACAGATGACAGAACTCCATATGTGTTTTTATATTTTTACAACCTTGAACCAGCGCTCCATAATTATTTTTTATTTGACAAGTGTGTGTGTGTGTGTGTGTGTGTGTGTGTGTGTGTGTGTGTGTGTGTACATGAAACGAAAGCGTGCGCGTTCCTCCAGCCAGCACATATTCGTGCGCGGCGTGCGTGTGAGTGCAGATCAAAAGCGAGCGAAAGGGAAAAGCGGCTTCGTAGCTTTTGGTGGAGCAGAGTCCATTAGAGAGGAGGGCAGGGAAAAGGGCACTCTTGAAGGGGATGTAATGGATCTGTAATGAACGCTAAATGCCCGGCTAATGAAAAGGCAATAGTGCAGCTGAAAAGTATAACACTGGAACAGTCCAAATAGATCATTCCCTGAGGACCTTTTTTGTATTCTCAAATATTTCTTCCCCATCTCCTTTTTCTTGAATGTGTTCCCCGTCTGCTCGGCTTCTTTCCCTCAGTGGCCTCTTTAGACAGCAAAGATATATAACGTGATTAAATTTATGTAAAAACACGTTTGTTGTATTTAGACTTTAGATGTAATTTCAAATGTTCAGCCTGTGAAGCTGTACAAGTCCAGCAGAGGGTTAACACAGAAAGCACAAGTCACCAGCTCTGGGCTCGTCGTAGGAAACCAGAGCACCTGGAAACTACTCAACACAAACAAAAGGGCCAACATGCAGTTTCTTTGGAGAAGGAAACCAGGACCAGCACTTCAGCAGAGGCAGTGGCGCCACCAACACACGGTAGTTCTTTAGTGTTAAACTGTATTATGCAGATTAGCTGGAATATCAGGGCTGCTCAGTAGCTTGTCCCATGATTCTCATCAGTGAAATAGACATTGCAGATCCACACTTTGACAGGGCAAGAAGCATTCAGGAGGTTGTAAACAAACCAAGATGATTATTGAACTATTTACCCAACCTGCCGACACATCACAGATCGCTGGTTCAGCTTTGACCTGCTGTGCTTGCCGTAGTTGTGCATCTACTAGGGCTGGGGAAAATATATGACTGGGAGTTGTGCATACTTCCTTTGCTTTTAAAGTGACAAAAAAAAGAAAAAAAGAATTTTTAAAAAATTATAATTAAAATAATAAAATAAAAAATTGTAAAATAAAAAAATTAAATTTACATTTTTTAAAAATGATTTTAAAAATAATAAAATAAATTATTATTATTTTATTTATCTGTCTTTATATTTCTACTTTTATTAGCCTTTTCTTTTATGGATTAATGTGGATTATATAGCTTTATATTGCCACAATATTTATTTTTTATTTTATATATTCTTCTTTTTATTTCCACTTTTATTTTATTATTCTTTAATTGATTTTTTTTTTGTTTGTTTTTGTTTAGTTTTTTTAATTTGGCACTCTCACTGCTCCATAATAGCGTACACAAAGCGTCTCTGAGTGTACGACCTTGACAGAACGTGACTGAGATGATCTGCTGAGAACACACAGTCACTACAGAGAGATTCACAAAACCATGAAAATAACACAAACTTTGTGAGAAAGAAAAAAACAAATCATCTGAATTGTCCTTTAAGTTTTAACGCTCCAACGACTTGTTCATCCTTGAAAAAGTTTGAAGATGAAATGAAAACGCCTTTTGGTCGTCTGCTCCGTGCTGCTGCCCTCCTCTGACTCTTTGCCGTCCCACTGCTGGCACTCGGCGATCCCACATGAGGAGCGATGTTGGGACATGTGGCGTGACCTCTGCTTCTGACAGAGCTACGATCTAGTCTGGCTCGCCACCAAGGACATATGCATAAACACTCCGTTACAGATGAAAAAGAAAAACACTTGAATACCTGCATAGGTAATGGGCACACTGGAGCACACTTATGCATGCGCAGGAATTAGTTATTTTCTTCTCTCTAACGAGCACAGACATCAGAGGATAACACGGTGCTCGACGGTGAAGTAGAACCAAGATATGATCCCTCAGCGTGGACATCAGTCGGTTAAGGAGGTGTCAGTGTTGTGTGTGTAGGTTTGGGTTGTGTTCTGAATCAAAGCTTTACCTACAAGTGCACCTGATATACGACGTACTTAAGCATGTCTTCAAAGAGGTGGCGTGGACACAGATAGAACTATAAATAAAACGCTACACTCTCTGCAGACCACCATTCGGTTCGGTGAGTTGGAAGCTACCAGTGGTCTAATGATGGGCCTCTATGGTTTCATGCTTGTCGTTCTTCTTCCGAGCCCTGACAATGCAAACGCTGCCAGGAGGAGCACGGCGCTGCTTTCTAATTTGCGGTGCACTTCGGAAAATGTTCAATGCTAATGTCCTTTCTTTGCCTTTTCCCCCCTCTGTAGGTTTTACAAGAAGAAACCTCCATACCAGGAAGTGATCTGAACCTGATCTACCTGAGCTCCAGAGCTGCAGGATACAAACCAGTCCTCAAAGTTGCACTGACACAGTCATCAATACCGTTCAACCTGATGAAGGTAAAATGTGTAATGTATAACTGTTGTTGATGCCAAACACCACCAGCTTCTGTCCTGTTGATATCATCAGTGTCTCACTGACTGACCTCTGTGTCTGGTCCTGGTGATCCAGGTTCACCTGATGGTGGCAGTGGTGGGTCGCCTCTTCCAGAAGTGGTTCCCTGCCCAACCCAATCTATCCTACACCTTCATCTGGGACAAGACGGATGCTTACGGCCAACGGGTCTACGGGCTGTCGGAGGCAGTTGGTGAGTTACCAGATGCACAGAGCTGTCCACGGGTTGGAGGCTGTTTATAAAAGGAAGATTATTGTACATTTTACCATGAATGGTTTTAAATTATCAGGTAACGTCACATAAATTGCAGTAAACAATATTTGGTGTTGCCGTCCTTTTCCATTAATTCTTCCGGGTTTTTGAGGGTCCTCAGTGGGGATGTCATTGTGTAATCACAGACTGACCACATCATCTGCTTCTGTTATCTTTGAAGATGGCTCTTCATGGTTGTATGTTGGGGCTGAATAAATATGGGTTGCAATGAGAAACCCGCCTGTACTTTTCACTATTAAGGAGAACGGAAATCCATTTGCAGAAAAGTATCCTCAAACCTACAAGGAACCTCCGTCATGTCTGCATACGCTGATC
Organism: Stegastes partitus; assembly: GCF_000690725.1. NCBI lineage: Eukaryota > Metazoa > Chordata > Actinopteri > Pomacentridae > Stegastes > Stegastes partitus. The sequence goes on from NW_007578269.1 coordinate 361,519, forward strand.
CCCGTCGCTCTCCAGCTTCTTGGCAAACAAAGTGCTTTCTGCTGGAGCCAGATATTTAAAATTTAGTCTCATCGTTCCAGAGCGCCTGCAGCGCCGGCGTTTTGCTGCTCCCCGGTTCTTGTGTTTTAATGCATAGATGATTCTCTTTGCTTTTTCACGCTGAAAGACTTTTTGGCAGCAAGTCTTTCATAAACATCACTTCTTTTTCAATTTATTGATGAATGCACCGCGGCACCAATGGTTTCCGCCGGTACTGAGCTGATGCTGCTGCTCGACATCTTTGATCGCCTCCATGTGTCTTTGGTCTTCTTCAGTCCAGCTTGCTTGTTTCATTCCACCCAACTGGTGTGTTTCTTATCCTCTCAACCTTTCTGTGTGGTTCTACAGAAGAGAAAGAACAGCAGGAAACTTAAATTGCATCAGTTCAACAAAACATAGCAGCTGGTCTGGACCGTCTAATGACGAAAGGCTCTGCACGCTGATTGCGATGCAGACTTCTTCTGAACATACATAAAGCTGCAGACAGCTACAGCCAGGTTCAAATAGGTTCTGCAGAAAGGCTTCAACGGGGAAATGGTTTGGATATAAGGCTTACCCTTCTGACACCTTTATGAGAAACAAGTGCAGCAGACGTACACCTCGGTGAGTTACTGTTGATAGTAGCCGGGCCTAATGGGCTGAACATAAAGGAGATTTACTGCTGTGCTTTGTAACACTTCTGGAATTGGTGCCCATAAGTTACCATAAAGTAGCATAACTAGGAGAATATCTTGGCTGCATGTGTGGCAGCTGTTATAATCAGAGCTGCACCACACGAGTACAGGATGAGTTCATACCAGGACGTAGGTGCATTTATTAGCGCTCACCTGCTTCTGTCCAATAACTTAGTATGTAAATGCAATGTTTGACAGATCTGCTGAATTCATGAGCTCTCCTCTCATTCATCATGATGGGAAAAAAATCTTGAATGACTTTGAATTCAGGACATTATTGTTGTTTTTTTTTGTTCCTTTTCTTGGCTGTCGACTGTCTTTCCTCAGTACCTATGAGATGCTCTGACATCTACTGTAAAAAATCTCTCCGTTACAGTTTGGAGGCAGCGTGAATGAACGCTTGTGCCGCCCCAGACAGTGATTAATTACAGATACAGGAGGATAGATGAGTTATGCCAAAGGAGGCGCAGAAGCGTGCAGGCTGTCTGCCGTCTTTGGCAGCAAACAGCCAAACAAGGCACACATTACGTCAGGTTAACTCAAACAGACCTTGAGGGTTGCAGCAACGACAAATAATCACACAGTGGAGGGATGATGACGGCAACCCTGAGTGTCTGCTGCACATGTGTGTGTGTTTGTGGTAAAAATAAAGATATGAAGAAATAAAGGGAGAATGATGAGTGTGTTCAAAGAGATATCAGGACTGAACACTTTCACTGAGGTTGACTCAATCACACATTGAAGCGTCTATGATCAACAGTTTTACCATCAAATTATATCAAATCATGCAAATCTGCAGCCTCAGCTTGACGGAGCAGCACGGGGACTTCTAGCTTGTTGTTAGCTGCTCTGACGGTTTTGGTTCTCTCACTGCTTCATAACTCGGCTTGTTTATTGATAATGATTACTATAACTGATTAAAGTTAAGCGTTAGCCACAGGCTAAGAGGCTCAGGGTCTCGCCCACACTGCAGAGAAACTTATAGGTGATCAGGAGCAGCCCTCCCGACTAAACACCTATGAACAGGCCGCTGTGGCCAACCAGATCCTGAGCGATCCGTCACAAGCTCTGTACTCAGAGTGTGAGCGGTTACCATCTGGAAGAAGGCTCAGAGTCAGCATATATTTATTTATTCTATCTATTAACTGTTTGTGTCTGCTGGTGTTGGCTGCAGCGTGGGAGAAGACAAGTTTCCCACGCCTGGGACAATAAAGTTAATCTTGACTCTTGAGCTAACCTCATAGCATCGGCCCACTGCCACCATCAGAGAAGCACATTTTTGCTGCAACACCTACAGAAGAATTATTTCATATTTTCTAGACATGCCTGTGTAAGACTACAGCATTTATTCTACCTGCAGCAGCGTCTCTAACCTTCTAAACAGCTCCAGAGCTAAACAGCAGCTTTCAGCGATTGGCTGCTGCTCGTGACATGTGACAAGCAACTAGTCAGACGTGGACGTTGCTTTAGACCACAGGGACTGCAGAGAGGGATTCATCTCATAAGAAACAAACATTTAATTTTTATTGTGTTTATCAGTCAATTAAAATAGTGAAAAATAGTAAAAAAAAATAATGACACCAGTGACGTAAAAAATGTGAGAAAAAATGGCCGATAATTGGTTGATCCCTAATAAAGGAATGCAAATAATTAATACAAATACAATAAATAAATATAATTAAAAATGTAGAGAGAAATGTGAATGTGTGGCGCTGCCTCCTACTGTCAGGCAGCAAAACAGCATTTTTGTCTTTAAATTGAATTTTCCTTTTGTGACCTGATTTTACCTTTCACGTGCACCTTTTCCCCCAAAAAATGTATTTAATTATTAAGCATAGTTTTAAAATATCCTAATTATTAAAGTGGTAATTAGTAAGCAGCCATATCATACCACGGCATGGTCGTACCGCTGTACTTAGAAATCACTGTAAAATACAACTGCAGCATCTTTAAAACCCACTTCTCTCCAATCAGCTGCCTCTTTTTTCTTTATTTCTAATTCAGTCCTGTCTTCTCTCATCTCGTCCCTTCTCTGTTCTCCCTCAAGATATTTCTTTCTTT
>NW_007578269.1:365113-366783 GCF_000690725.1 Stegastes partitus
GTGCGTTTGAGTTTGGTGGTTCTGGAGGTCTTCCAAACACCTGGGAGGAGACCCCGGGGCAGACCCAGAACCCGCTGGAGGGATTATATCTCTGGGCTGGCCTGGGAACGCCTCGGGATCCCCCAGGAAGAGCTGGAAAGGGTCACCGGGGGGAGGGAGGTCTGGAATGACCTGCTGCACCTACTGCCTCCATGACCCGACCCTGGATAAGTGGAAGATGATGGATGGATGGATGGATGGATGGATGGATGGATGGATGGAGTTTGGTGGTGACTCTGCTCGAGTGATGCTCTCAAACACTCTGAACAGACAGTCACTGAGATCACAAACCCCCCGGCAGAGCCTTAAATTCACAATATTCAAATAAATACAGTATAAACTGAAGAACAAGGAGACCAACTAGATCCTGGTCCTCACCTTACAGAATCCAGACTACATACAGTAATGAACCGTCTCCATCCTGCAGTCCCACGATATGGGAACAACCGGGCTTATTCTATTCAGTTCCATTTTATTTGTACAGACCTTACAAATGGCTGGTCGGGGAGGAGGCAGAGGCCGGCGTGGCGGTGATGTGCTGCAGCAGAATGAATGCCTCAGTTATAAAGCAGCTGAGTGGGTGGGCTGGACTGAAGCAGTGACCGATTGGACAGAAAGGGGCCTTGTGACGCCCCGACTCCTGTCTGAACTCATGCAAAGCTCTGTTTTGATTCAAAGTCGAAGTTCGGTGAATGCAGAAGTTCACCGGCCAGTAAAATATTTACTCATGCCAGCATACGTCTGTGTTCTCCACATCATTAGCTGCTTAATTATACGTTGAAGTATGAGAGGACAATGCTGATATGGGTTTAAAAGTGTGTTCATCTCAGCAGTTGTCAGCGATTGTTGTCATGAAGGCTTCGGAGTGTGTGTGTGTGTGTGTGTGTGTGTGTGTGTGTGTGTGTGTGTGTTTGTTTCACGCAATTACGCTTTCTCATTTCAGTAATCGTAGGAACTCGGTCCGTCTGCTGCCCCGTCGTTTCTCCTCTCGCAGTTTGCTTATTTTCGTCGTGAAATTCATCCTCGTATCGTCTTCGTCTCCGTTTAGATTTTTTTAATCAGGAAAAGTTTCTCTTCTGCACATTCTGCAAATTAAACCATTTTATGTCGTTTAAAAAATAGCGTTTAGTATTTTAATAAGAGATATAGAAGGAAATGATCGTCTCTCACCTGAAATTCTTGAAACCTGTGCGTCAATTTTGTCATAATAAATTTCCAGAGTATAAATGATGACAACAAAATAGATGCTATAGCTATCGAAAATGCAATAATTATCTCTCTAGCTAATAGTAGAAACTCTCTGGGTGTATCTGATGCCTGTACTCGTGGACTCGTCTAACTGACTGGTCTGAATTTTACGTGAAGCAGGTCCTTTCCTTTTATTCAACAGCACATTGTTAGCATTGTGCTAATCACGTGGCTTGTCGAGGATGTGTCGCTATATGCTGAGGAGCGGTTCCTATAAGTATAGACACGTGTTTAAAAAAAAAAAAAAAGAAGTGTGTTTATGCAGCCGCTGCTTAGACTTCATCTCCCGCCACGCCGCCGCTCCTCCTCCTCCTGCTTCTCTTGCCGTCCTCTATCTGTCACCCCATCCATCACGCTGCTATTCATCCCTCTCTCCCTGCAGC
>NW_007578269.1:367179-372515 GCF_000690725.1 Stegastes partitus
GAGCCCCTCAGTCCTCCTTTGAGTTTATCTTGTAGCTCCACTAATGATGTGGACGGGATGATGTGTTCGATTGGGAAACACTGAGCGCTGACTTCTAATTGTCTTGCAGTGAAGCAGTTTTCCAGGATTTCACAGTTCCACGTTTTGACAGGAGAGACCAGCTAATTTCCTGTTTACCACATCTGAGTTGTATTTTTCATATTATTCTGTAGCTGAGAGTTACAGCGAGGCAGCTGGGAGGCGTGTTCAGAGCTCGGTTGGTAAATCAGCCGGAGCACAGCCGGGGACTGATACGAGACCGTATGATCGTAAACATGCACATGAGCAGTTTATTATGTCCACAAGCATTTAAATGCATTAATCCTCCTAAACGACTGAACATTAGCAGAGGACTCTCCCAGACTGTCATCGATCTGTATTTCATATATTATTCTGTCACTTTTATTCTGTTTGTATTTCTGTTCCTTATACGTTTTGACAATACATTTATTTTTATTTTTATACTGTTTATATTTAGCTCTTTTTTCATTGTTTTTCATCGATAGATTCATAGTTATATGTTTGCAGTATTTACTAACCAGTCACTGCCTCACAAGCTCCGGTTCTGTGTTCTCCAGCAGCCAGGCAACGTCATTTCATTTCCAGATTCATGATTGTGTTTTTGTGCATCGACAAAAACAAAAGTTAAGTCTGTACGTCTAAGAACGGAGAATGCCGTCACGTTCTAAACTAGCTTAGCTTCCCAACCAGGGAGGCGCTCATACCTGGGCCAGGTTTACTGCAGGGTCGATGCTGGTGTCAGTCTGCGAGACTTCAGAACGTTTTTAAATCCACAGTTAATCTCTGTGTACGTAGTTTTCTGTGCTGTCGTGATTATTTCACAGTCATGTTAACATCAGCCTTCAACACTTTCATAACCGCATTGTTAGCTTAACTATTGTACAGCAGTTCAGATTAGATTAGATTAGATTAGATTAGATTAGATTAGATTAGATTAGATTAGATTAGATTAGAGGCTTAAATTAATTTATATATTTAATTTATTTACTTCATCATTCATTCAGATATTCTTTGTCCACATAACATATAGTGCAGTCAGAAAATATTTACAGTCCTTCTGAATATTCTCCTTTTTTTGGATTCTTTTAAAAAAAATCAGAGATATTAATAAGCATAGTGCATAAGCATTGTATATATATATTACAGTAATACATAATCTTATTATTATTTTCTTTATTTGTTTTATTCCATTTTTGCACTGTTTGGAAATGTTATTTATTTATTTCCGCTATTTCTAGCTCTCTCTCCATATACATATATATATATTTATTTCTTGTGTTTTATTCCTTATTCTTGTTTATTTTATTATTATTATTGTTTCGGTGTGGAACAGCTGCACAACACATTTCACTGCGTGTTATATCAGCTATAACTGTGTGTCTGTGACCAATAAAAGGCCTTGAATCCTTGAATCAATGAGATTTAAGGTTTGTTCAAGTGATTTGCATGTCATACTTTATTTTGTACTTCATATTATAGATGTACTCACAATGTTGGTGTCACAATATCAATACTTTGTAGGTAATATTTACACTAAAAACCATTATATTATATAAATATTTTAATTTCCATTTATTACATCTGAGGAGATAAAACCATCACTTCACAGATCATATTATTGTTTATAAGGAACGACCTCAGACGCCACCCCGACAAAGGCAAGACGGTTGGAAATGTTTGGCAAATGAAGTGTGGTGTCCAGGGAAAGGGTTTCACAGCATCCTTTAGTTTTGATGGAAAGAGAGAGAAAACAGATGAGATACAGGATTCCATAAGAGATTAGCAAAGCCAGAAAAATACGACAACAAGAGAGACGGCGGTAGGAAAAGAGAAACACGCTGGATTTTCTCTGTGCAGAGGCAGGTCCACACCGTCACACACACACACACACACACACACACACACACACACACACAGACCTGGTGTTATGTGATCTGTGAGCACTGCTGAACAACTCCGATAAGACTAGATGAAAGAGAGAGTGTGCGTGGAGGGGTTTCAGGGGCAGAGGGCTGACAGTCGATCTGCTTCCTTGTGCATGCATTGTGAAGATGTTTTGCAGAGTGTGTGTGTGTGTGTGTGTGTGTGTGTGTGTGTGTTGTGGTGTGATTTCCAATCAAGTGTGCTTTTGGCTTTTTAAAGTCACGTTTGTTTTCACACACCGGCGTGTGTGTGTGTGTGTGTGCAGAGAGGCAGGCTGAGGGTGTGTGTGAGTGTGTGTGTGAGTGTGTAAACCCAGGAAAGCTTTGCACTCTGTTATTCAGACAGCGAGCAGCTCGACCGTCGCTGGAGTGCTTCAGTGTTTTGCTCCAGAGAACATGAGGAGGTTGGTTTTTTAGATCAAATTTAAAATTACTGCTCCTAAAACAACTTTTTATTTAAACCTCTTTTCCTGACCATCGTCTCAACCCAAACCCCGCGTTTACTTATGGTTTATTTATTTATTAATAATTTTTTTTTATTAAGTTTCAGGTTTAACAAACTGACTTTGGTCCCATTTGCGGTGTGCTATCTGGTGATACTGCCTGAAAGAATCATGTTTAACCCTTTATAGGGCACTCATTGACCTGGACATTTACATTTTTTAACCCTGGTGGGTTATTGGTGGATATAAGAGGACATTTTTTCCTTTTTTTTGGACCAAAGTTTCAGCTTTAGGCTGCAGATCAGAGTCAAAGTAGTTACTATAAATGATTCCTCGCCCACCAGGATCATAAATTATTGTAAAAAAAAATCACCAAAAATCCCCCAAAATCACCAAATCATCAGTCAGACTTACAGAACTTAAATATCATTCAGGCTCTCTCGTGATTGGTCAGAGACCATCTGACTGTGTTGTGAGCAGCCTGACCTTTGTTGATTGGCTGGAGGAAGTCACATGATGCTGCCATTTTTAAAGCCTGTACCATAAATGTTTTTTTGCCCAATAAAGGGTGAAAAGTAGTGAAAACTCCAGACAGGTGTGTCATTGTTCAGTATATAAAGTTTCTTTTCTTTTTTTCTCAGACGATTAAATGAGTTTTGTTTTTACCTCGATATGTTTGGACTGTCGCTTCCTCCTCACAAACTTTATACCTATAATTAGACTAAATGAACCTAATCACGCTGTTAACAGGTAAAACTGCAATCTATCTTCTAACTATTGCTTTAATTAGCAGTGTGCGGTTAATTAATCTTCAGACATGTTGTGATCAGTTCAGTGCAGCACAAGGACACGAATAGAGACGAGTCTGTTGCTGCTGTTTCTGAGCTACGACGTCTTTGCTGACTGAAAATCTTCATGCAGAACTTTTCTGTGCAAACTTCTAGAAAAACAGGACAAGGGGACCCAAACCAGCTGAATGCCCCCCACAGCGTAGCAGGACCACTGGATCCCTTCATTGTGGGGTTCAAGATTTAAGATTTCATTCTGTTGGGCTGTGATTGGCTAAAACACCTGGATTAAGACGTTTTGAATCTCCAGTGCAAAGCCTGTGATCAGGGTGTGGATACAGTGCCGAAAAGAAGCCTGGGTGGTTATTGGGTATTTTAAACATTTAATCAATGACAAAAACGTTTTTTTCTGTGTTTGTAATTGTTAGTTTTTTACGGTTACAAGCTCAGTGATTTGCATAAATAGTTAGAAATGAAGCTGTAGAAGACTGTGAGGGATGATAATACAGCAACTTAAACAACCTCTGCGTTACCTGCTGTGAACTGACTCCGTCGTACACCTGCTGAAGAACAACCAGTGATGAAATATGAAGCTGCCTTTTGCATTTCTCTCAGCCCACTAAGATAAATGACAGGCATGCAGAGACTCCTCAGTTTATTATTAAAGGTCAGCCTCAGCTCCAGTCTCCCTCTCCAGCCGTCGACCGCCACAGTTTGAGATGATGTTTTTGGATTTTAATCACAGTTCAAATTAACAGGTTTAAATAGGTTTTATTATCTGTTTGTTGTTCTATATGGCTGTCCATCTGTACCTTCTTTCTCTCCCAACATCTAAACCTGTGCAGTTTGCTGTCGTCGTCCTTCCCTCTCGGGGCCCATGTTTCACTGTAAAGTCATGCACTGCCATGGAAACAGAAAAACCTTGGTTACAGGTAGAGAGAGCTCAAAAAAGATCTTCTGTACAGTATCACACACATCATGAAAAAATAAAAACAAGCTAAAGTTCAGCTACTTTTGATTATTTATTTTATTAAATAGAAAAACACTGGAATCAGCATCAATGTCAAAACAGGTTTTTATCAGTTATTTAAGAAAGTGAAGGTTTTCTATACAAATGCTTTTCAAAATATTAGAATATCTCATTTGGAGTTCGAGTAAATACTGTTCAGACACCATGAATCTTTCAGTCTAGTTCAGTACACACAGCCGCCATCATGGGGGAGACCGCTGACTGACCAGAAGATGATGGTCGACAGCCTCCAAGAAGGTCGCTGCTGAAAAGCCTCGCTGTTGGGAGAGGAAAAGGTGCACAAGCTACAGGGATGACTGCAGCCTTGAGACGACTGTCAAGAAAAGTCGATTCTCGAACTTGGGAGAGCTTCACAAGGACTGAGTGTGATGTCGGTGCGTTAGCAGCCACCAGGAAAGGATCTGCTACCGTCCCACTCCTCATACCGAGTTACTCCTGAAGCAGAGGAGCCTCTCAGCTGAGCTAAAAAGAACGAGAATGTTGCCCCGTGGTTCAAAATCCTGATTTCTGAGTTCGACGTTTCTGGGTTCTTAGGAAATATTCCAACAGTCTGACATACTGGATTTCTGATTGTCATGACAACAACAACGTGTCTTTAATTCATTTCGATCCTTGTCTCCATAGACGTGGTTCCTGGATGTTTTTCATGTGACTCTGGGTATCGGCTCAGTCATTCATGGCCTCCCGGCTGCTTTTGTGTTCAATTTAATGTAAATTTTAAGATTGAAAAGCTCAATCTCCATACAAACAAAATGGACAAAAGAAAGGAAAAATCTTCACATTTATTTAAATTCATTTCAGTTTTATCCATCAAAACAAGAGAGGAACTAGAAAACATCCAATGGCGGTGAATGAAATATTAAATCTGATTTTCAAACTCGAGGGATGTGCATTTGTCCATTTGCCCCTGGTCATTAGGAACGATCTTTTAACAGCACCCAGGTGTGTTCCACAGATCGGCTCAAGGTCGTCGCTCACACTGACTCCAGACCTCCAGTCATTATTCAGCGCTCCGCTCCTGTTAGACATGCTGTACGCCTGAATGTGAAATGTAGTTTGATCCTTGCTGGTTTTGCTTGTGAATGTGTTGCTG
>NW_007578269.1:373295-400552 GCF_000690725.1 Stegastes partitus
ACAGTTCTGCTGTTACGGGCCGCAGGTCAGTGGATGCAGCAGCAGACGTAGTCAGTGACAGAGCCAACACAATGATGTTATGGTGCGTTATTTTCATGATGCGTCTGCGTTTCTGCTTTCACAAGCATGTGCTGCCAAAATCTAGGTTTCAAGATGGAGGGTTTTGAGATCAAGGTCAAGTTAGCTCATTTGCACACATGTAGAAAGCCATGTGAGAAAGCCTCACTGGCCTCTCTTTTAACACAGCAGGAGAATTCAATATTCTGTTTCTCACTCCATCTATCCCTCCCCGGCAGCACCACACACTCACATGCAGAGTTCTTTTTTTTTTTTTTCCAGTCAAGCAACTCGTTGCCGGTGTCGACCACAGCGCAGCGAGCTGGAACCCCGCTGGCTCGGCCTCTGTTGATCAATCAACACCTGCTAATGGAGAGAGAGATGAAAGAGGCAGAGGGAGGGAAGGAGGGAGAAAGAGAGGGATAAACAGATAGCTGGATGGGAAGGGAACCCACTGATATGGGATTTGAGGGCAGATAGTAAAATGTCACGCTGGGTTTGAAAAACTTAAATTGACCCTGTATCTGACGGAAAGTTCCAGAAATAGTTCAGCTCAGAAAACTCTCTGAAGCAGCATTTACACACTGAGCGACACACAAGAGGCTCCTTCTACCGCAGGACAACACATCGATAAAGACCGTTTGAGATAGAAACTATAGCCGGGTTTGAATGTTTAATGCTTTCCATCCACGATCATCATGCAAACATTAGACGAGTTGGTTCTTCAAGATAAACAGTTGGTGGAGCAAATTGTCCGGCCAGGTGCCACGTTCCTCTCACTTTCTTCATGGTTTATTTCCCAAGTCTGGGTCCATTTCATTACTGTCATCATTACCTGCTGCCACCTGAACAGAATCAGGATGCGTTCAGGTGGAAACCCAGATAGATAGATAGATAGATAGATAGATAGATAGATAGATAGATAGATAGATAGATAGATAGATAGATAGATAGATAGATCAAGCATAAGGCAGGCTGTTTTCCAAGATGGCGGCAGAGATTTAATAATTCAGTTCACCGCAGGAGGTTCCTCTTTGATGTCTCACTTTGAAGAGTGAGAGCATCCCTCGCTTTCCTCTGTTCGTCCTCTCATCCCTTCTTCACGTTAACCTGCTCACCAGTCGGCCTACATACCCTCTTCCTCCTCCTCCTCGTCGTTCCTTACGTCGTCTCCTCCCCGTCGGGCTCTCTGTGCGTTCCGTCTTTGCATATTTCCGATTGCGAACTTCCGATTTAAAGAAATACCTCACAGCTGGAAACGAACACGAGGGAGAGACAAAGGCCACAACAACACGTAGAAACAGTGCAGAATGTTAAATATTTCAAGTGGCTGAGAACATGTGGAGGAGCACCTGTGTGAAGTGTGGGTTAGGAGTCACTGAGTCCCAACGGGACACAGCAGCAGAAGAACAACAGATCTTGTGGCACTTGAAGCTCCAGACTGACAAGCAGCTGCCGGCTAACTGACCCGACCGAGTGCTGCTAGACAAGCAGCACAAGTGGCCCGGTGTGATAGATGCCAGTTGGTAGTAACATCAGGAAAACAGCTTGAACAGACGTGGAAGGTGATGGTAACAGAGCATTAAAGGGCCTCAGATTGGAGGTACAACATGGAAGGTCTCTGCCCAGAAGAGCGCAATCCTAAAAACGCCAAAGATACTGGCCAGAACCCTCAGATACCCAGGCCCCTGTTAGAGGACAAACCACATCCCCAGTGTGGAGGACTCAGTCTGGTTTACATGAAGAGACAGAAGACACAGGGACAGACTCCATGGTTTGAGGTCAGGACTTCGTGTCCTTGTGGCTGATGCTGTAACAACATCTGCAAACATCTGTCGTGGAAATACACCTGGCACTACAAGTATCATCGACATATATTTCCAATAGCTTTAATTTTGTTTTAATTGAAGCTTATTTTACTGAGACAGAAGACTAATTAAATGAACAGTGTATAGCGTCCTACGGTTAGCTGATAGCTTTCATCTAAACACAGTTTATTGGCGTTCTGGTTGTTCGACTGCAGTTAATTTCCATCAACAAAGGTGAAGCACACACACACAGAGTGGCAGCAGCAGCAGCAGCAGCAGCATCCCTTTAATCTTACATGCTCTATCATCTCCCAGGACCCCCGCGGTGACGCCACAGAAACTGTCACATATTTTAACACGAGCATATCCACAGATACGAGCACTTGTTGTGTTGAAAGGAGCTGGCTGGGGTTGTTTGGCGCCGGAGGGAGCGGACACGTGCACACGTACACGCAAACATGCACTTTTGTCTTCATCATTAAGCAGACGAGTGATGTTTCAAGGTTTTGGTTTCATCTGACGGAACAAGGGTTGGATGGTACACAAGAGAAGTTGCTTTAAACAATGTTTTTTAGTTCATTAGCGCAATGAGGGGCTGCAGGTGGTTAGCAGCGTCGCCTCGCAGCTAGAAGGTCGCTGGTTGGCGTCCCGGTGAGGACACACCTGGGATCTGTCTGCATGGAGTCTCCATGTTCTCATGGGTTCTCTCCAGGTTCTCTGGCTTCTAAATTGATTGTAAATTGTCCGTAGGTGTGAATGTGAGTGTGCTTGGTTGTCTGTCTCTAAGTGTAGCCCTGTGATAGACTGGTTACCTGTCCAGGTGAACCTGCCTTCACCCTGAGTCAGCTGGGATAGACTCCACCCCCCACGACCCTAGTGAGGATGAAGGTGTAGAGATGATGGATGGATGGATGGATGGATGGATGGAAGCTGTTGCTGTTCCTCTACCGTGATCTGGATCAGCTGGCTCTTGTGTGTAACGCTCACACCAAATCGTCAGTTAACAACCTGAATAACGTGAAATCTTTCCGATGAATCATCCGTCGTGCCAGATAGCAGCTTTGGCTCTGTCTCTGCTCGCTGTAAAAATGCTTTGTAGCCTCATTACATAACTTTCAAATTACAATCCAATCGAAGGAGAAGCCCAACGACAGGGTGTCAGTATTTATATCAAAATATTTAGTTTCAAGAAAATACCAGTGCCACGTCTTGGTGCGTCGGGAATGACAGCTGTGGTAATAAAATCTCACGTCTCACATTCCCACGCTCTGGATCACAGACATTAATGCTAAATAGAATTAGTCTGCTTGTGTTTTCTCTCCGCTGCGTCTCGTTATATCATCTCTACGTCCTGTCTCCACCAGGTATACTGTACAAGGGGAACGGTGAGAATATCTTCATTTCCCAGCAGCCCCCTGTCATCAGCAGCATCATGGGTAAGTAGGCCACAGATTTAAATAATATCTGAGCACGCACATTCATCACCGGTGTTAATCAGGTCATTGCATTGATGCGTTGTCTTAAACAAAACAAAACAAATATGTTTTAAAAATGAAAATGTGATCTCTCACATTAAAGAACTTACTGTGTAATATTAATTCATGTTTACACAAATATTTCCGTTTGCATTGAACAGATGAAAGTCTTGAATTTAGTTATAATCCTGTAACAAATATTACACACCGTTAGTGGGAAGACTGCAGCCTCAGCGATTCATCTTATATTTAGAGAGGATGAAGGATTTCTTGGATCAGTGTTCAGTTTTGTTACGAGGTCGTATCTGGAGGCCATCAGAGGAACTTCCTTCTTCTCCCAGTCTTTACTCATTTCCTTCAAAGACTGAGAACAACTGCACAAACAGTGAAGCAGAAGAAGCTCTGAAGCTGAGCAGTAATTAGTTAACTCACAAACCACTGGCATTAAAGCCACACAGTGTTCGGCATTTATTTATTTCAGTGCTAAACAGATTCATTAGACCTCCACCCAGTCTGAGGTTTATGGCACAGCTGCTCTAAATTAGCAGCACTGGTAATCACCAACATCAGTTTTTATGTTTCTGTAATGGTCAATACAGCAGCATGTAGAAGCTCTTTAACTGAAAGGATGTTTTTTATTTGATAAAATATAATTATTATTGTTATCCATGAATTTTCAAGTCGACTGTTTTTCAAAAAAGTTAAAAACTAGCAAAGCCCATTATTATTTCTTGATGAAGATGTCTAATTATAATCATTAACTTGCATTCCTGAACAGAAAAAATAGTTTTCGTGGTTGAATGTGATACTTGATTCATGTCTGACGTCCAGCAGCTCAGATTTGGTTTAAAAAGGTGAATTCAGTTTGAATTCCTCATTCCTGTTCAAAACGGTAAAACATGGAGAGCTCACTGAAAATAACTAGACAGGTGGTCTGATAAATGTGTTAAGCGCTGTGTGTGTGTTTCTAAACGTCTGTCCATGATGCCTCATAGGGATCAAGTGTGACCAGCTTTAAGATAAGATAAGATAAGATATGCCTTTATTTATCTCACAGTGGAGAAATTCACATCGTTGATAGCAGCATTCAACACAGGTACACATATACGAGACAGGAAAAAAATAAAAAGTAAAAAATGTACATATAAATATAAGAAATAGTGCAAACAAGGAGAGTAGTGCAAAACAGAATATGAAAAATGGGCTTCTTTCTGTCTGTATTCATGTTTATATTCAAATCACTATGAGAGATTTTGAGGCATCTTTACCAAATCACATGGACCGTACCAGAGTCCAGAGGAGAGATGCCAGCATTGGCCAGTTTATCTTTTTTGCTTCTCAGTCATGAACTGATGGAAAAGCTCTTTACAACGTTCACCCAGAGCTGCCGTGCAGGACGCTTGTCGGGGCTTCAGTGTTTTCACCCGACAACACTTCAGCTTCTGACGGGAGCAGAACATGTTTTTCTATACTGTGAATAACATATAAGTTATAACAAATGCTTAAAGACTTTTTCAGAAAATAATTGCTGCAATCAGTAAAAATGGATTTCGTTTCCCAGGAAATGGTCGCCGCCGCAGCATCTCCTGCCCCAGCTGTAACGGGCAGGCAGAGGGCAACAAGCTGCTGGCGCCCCTGGCTTTGGCTTGTGGAGCAGATGGCAGCATTTTCGTTGGAGACTTCAACTACATCAGGAGGATCTTCCCCTCTGGGAATGTGACCAGTGTCATGGAGCTGAGGTAGGAGGGAGGGAGGAGGAGGCTGGCTGCAGCTGCAATGGCTGCTCCTGGATCAAGGACTTGTTCCTCATCCAGAGAACACACGTCCTCGTGTCACACCACCCACAGAGCTCACACTCCGTCTTACAGTGAAGCTTTGTCAGAACTGTTTGGTCCAGGTTTCTCCGAGGTCATTAAACGTATAAATTATGTTAAAGTTTGTTTGAGTAAAACAAGATAAGACGTAAAACATTTGTCAGAAGGAGCTGAGAGTTGTTGGTTGTTAATGAAAACCTCCCTGCCTCAGCTTTTCTGGGCATCTTTCCTTCCTGCACTCAACTGTTTAGCTCTGCATCGCTGCTCTTGGAAGACTTTGGAGCATTGATTGAAAACACAAAAAAAAGAGAGATGGATGGATGCACGGCCAGCTTGGACACTTTGCCACTACAGTAATAAACATTTGAGCACTTAGCGCTTAGCCAAAGCGCTGAAAGATTAAAGGATGCTCTGAATCTGGAAGGAAGTCCAGCTTCGTGTCCGGACTTTATATGCATGCCCCTGCTTGAATGTTCATGTCTCAGCTTTCCAAATCTAACAGCCATCTGAAACCTGCTTCCCAACTTGTTTCTGTGAATTCAGTTTCTACCTGTTGCTTCTCTTCCAGTAGCTTTTTCTTCATCTTAATACCTGTCAGGAACCGATCTGTCCACTAACTCTTTGTTTCTTCTCTGTTTTCTTGACTTTGCTTGCACTGTGTTAAAGAAACAAAGATTTCCGACATAGGTAAGACTCACTAACGTTTCATTCTGAGTCACTGGATTTCATTCTTATTTCATTTCTGTCTGTCATGATAACAATTCACTCATTCAAGTACATCTGGAAGCATAATTTTCACCTCCTGAATACGGTCCTGACGCCATGTGACTCCCAGCAGAGGCAGAGAAAAAGTAGGCTTGACATTTGTTACCGTCACAGTAGGACGCGTCTTACTTCTTTCTGCCTCCTTCTTTTTTCTTCTCCCTCTGTCTCATTTCCTCCCGCTCTCTAATCTTGACACGTGTTCACACAAACTCGAGCCCATTCTTCTGCTGTCAGCTCAGATGAACAGCACCATCATCACTTCAGTAGCAGCCCCTAGCAAGGAGACCCTGCAAGGAGAGAGGCTGGGAGGGGGGTTGGATCGGTGCTAGGCCAGGTTACCGGTCCTCTCTGTTTTATATTCTAGTCTCTTTATCCGTCTCGCTCTCTCTCTCTCAGGTGCATCCTCCTGCTTTAAATTCTTTCAAGGTCGTAGCTGTGTAGGAGAACATACAAGCAGATATTTTTCAAGTTTTACATAATTTACACATATAGAAATACATTTTACATAAATTAATTTGTCCCCGCTACATTGTGGATGCAAAACTCTGTTCTATCCAGATGCTGTAAAGATGAAAACATGCATACGGCACCTTTAATAAAGTCCTGAATCAAATAAAACTGTACGGTTTGAAAACTGTCCTTTCCTATTATATCTATTTCTTTGACTTTTGCTAGTGAGGCTTCATACAGTCGTTGTGGAGGACATTTTATTTATTTATTCTATTTACACATAAAGAGTCTGTCGGCCACCTCAGGAATGTAAGAACAACATCTGCTTCTTTTGCTTCTTCAGGGTTTGTTTAGTGGAAAACAGCTCGCGGTGGTAACGGACATAATGGCGTCCTAACAAACCAAGACAAGCGTTAACATACATCACACGTACTTATTTTAGCAATTCAAATCAAAAACATTGATGAGTGCAGCTTTAAGTAAAAACAAAAGAAAAAAATGAACCAATACAATATTGTTAATTTATCAGCTTTTGTTTTATTTCTGCTTTTGGCAGCGTTCTTGGTAAAATCACTTCTGCTTTTTTATCTCTGTTCCTTCGTTGTGGCTTGCAAAAGAAGCCCAGCATTTTCCTACATGTGTGCATTTTTGAGGGCATTTTCGTCACTGAATGGCGTTCAGTCAAGGTTCCCATGCAGTACGTTCCCTCTCAAATCGTTCATATGATCTTTATTTGGCAATCTATCAACACTTTCAACACACACGGGTTTAGTATCGAACTCATCTTCTCTCATGTTTCATTAAAAAACATGTGCTGAATGTTGCAGTAAAGTCGTTTTCTTATTTACAGCTGAGACGACCTTGCATGCCAGATCTTTTACTCGGCCGGACTTCAACGCTGTAACTGCTCGTTAAGCAACGTTTTAAGTCTTTGCATTAAATATCAGTTTTTACTTTTAGCTAAACTGGCTTAAATGTTGTCTAAGAGAAGGGATTACGTGTTGGTTGCACATCTGATACCCCTTTTCCACCAAACTGGTTCCATGCTAGTGCCTGTCTGAGCACCACGGCCACCAGCAGCAGCTAGCGCAGCCTGCTATGTGGGGCGTTCAGGGAACATCGTAAATTGTAGAATCTATCGATAAGACAATGTTTAGCAAGTCCTATGTTTTGCCTGTGACCAGGTGGGAAGTGCAGCCAAATAAGAAAGTTGGTCACACCAGTGATAAAATCAGTCTGGAGTCCTGTGTGGACTCTGTGTGGCGCCAGCGTTGTTCGGTAAACGTCTACGTATGCAGTGACGTATGGCTCTGACTTTGCTCCTTGTTGATGGAAAAGCAGCCGGTTCTTAGACTGGAACCAACTAAGCACTGGAACTAGCACCTGGTGCTTCTTGGTGGAAAATGGGTATGAGAGCACAAAAACAACATCAGAAGTTGTCCAAGACTCCATTCTTGGGTCTGTTGTGCCCGACAGCTACAAAAGCAGCATCTTACCACAATCAGCAACTGGATGTTGGAGAATTTCTTCCAGTCACAAAACAGAAATAACTGGTGCTGTAACCGAAAAAGAAAGATCAGAAGTTTGAGTCAGGGTTATGAACTCAACATGCCGGTTCTGCCAGCTACCGTCTTAGGAATATTTCAGCAGTTAAAGGCCTCGTGTCTCAGCAGGACTTAGGAAAGGCTCAACTCCTGCCCTGCTGTCTTTGCACGTCTCTCTGAACAACACTGATCAGATGTGGTTCAGAACGCTGCTGTTGAGGCATCACGAAGACATGGACAGTGGACCACATCACTCCAGTTCTGGGATCTCGACTGGCCAAAGAACGAGCTCTAAAATTCTATAAAGCATTGAAAGGTTCGGGATTGAAAGACGTTTCTGATCTCCAGATGTGTCAGGAGATCTGGGACAGGTCTGCTCACTCTTGTAGAGAACAAACTTGTGGACGACTCGAGGTCTTCTCTCTAAAGCAGTTGTTTTAAAACTGGGCTAAAGTTTTTTACACTGCTGTCTTGTTCTAGTTCAGCTCATTGCCTTTTATAAATTCTACTGTAGTTCACCCTTGTTTTAGTGTTTTATTCATTTATTTATTGAGTTAGTTAGTTAGTTAGTGGGTTAATTTTTATTGTAAATTTAACAGCATTACCCTTAACAAAGGACTTCTTTACCCAAATGATGATCTTGCAGTTGACCTAATCATCCAAATCTATCCGAGCGTTGTCGCCTCCAAAAGCAGACGGATTTTATGTCAGTTTTTGAAACGAATTGACAAGACTCAGGTTTAGGATCCAAACGCAGGACTCAAGAGTGGAAGTGAACAAAAGCATTTATTATTTATTATTAATGGGGGAACAGCTGGATTAAGGCAGAGCGAACAACCAGGACGACAACAGGAAGTAGAGCTGACAAAAATAACATGAAAACAAGACTACAAAATAAAAGCTGCCAACAGAAACAGGAAGACGAGACAGAAACAAAAATCTAACTCGATCCCAGAGTGAACCATGACACGAATGATGTCTATCTACTATTGATATGGGGCACTGAATCAGAAAAGAAAAAGCTTTTTCCAACGAATGTTCGTTCATCTTTTAGGTCTGGAGGGCTCACTGATGTATTTATTAGCAACTATATGAAAAATACTATCTAAATGAACTTGCCAACCCAAACCCCCACCATCGAATCCACCGCCACGGCGTCCTCAGCATATCCATGCCCACTCTGTGATTCAGGCGGCTCCGTCTCATCCCGTTCCCAAACTGTTCTTCAAGTCCGTCTTCTTTCATATCCGACACACAGCCGAGCAGCGCCATACCTCGAGTGTCTTTTCAGCTGGCAGCGTGGTGATTGGATTCACGTTTACAGCTCGTCCAAATGTACTTTTTGATTATATTTCACTTTTTAATTAAAACACAATTTCTTCTGAGGAGGACCAGTCGTCTTGTCACCAAGTTTTTTCCTTCCTTCAGCTCCACGTTCATGTTTGTGTTTTCTGTTGTCGTCCATCCGACCGTCGTCTTTACTTTGTCCTGTGCTCTGCATCCTCATTCTGTGATTGCCTCCATCTCTCTGTACCACTTCTCTTTTGTTCTCCTTTAATCATCCTTTCGTCGAGGGCTGGGCCATATCATACCGTGCATGGTAATACCGTTTTTTAATTTGCACCAATAAAGTTGTGCAGTTCTGAACTATATCGTCAGTTATATCGTGAAGTCGTCTCATCTGTATCGTGATAAATATTTTTTTTGGCCGTGTCACCCTGCCCTACTTTTGTCTTTCTACTGCTGTCCTTGCTCCTTCCCAGTTCTCATTCAGTCACATCTTTTAATATGTGCTGGCATGTTTAGATGATCAAATGCCATCCACATGTCAAGTTCCACCTCGGGCTGCGTTTCTGTATTCAGCTGAACGCAGACACGCACTCCGAGGCATGTCTTAAATAGGCCTTGTCATCAAAAACATCCTCGCAAGTTGTTCTGTCGGCACGTGGGAATACAGAGCTGAGAACTGAACCTCATTAAATGTTCGGAAATTATAAAAGTGGAGCCTCAGTCGCCGGGATGCCGCCGTGTTTAGATAATAGGATGAGGTGGAAGCAGATAGACAGACAGACTGACTGCTTCCTGCTACCTCCGGTCAGAACGAGCAGGTCGGTTGAGCTACCTGACGGTGTTGGTGTTCTTCCCTCTGGGTTTGCCTTCTCTGTCGCGTGGTCCCTCTGAAACCTTGGAATTATCAGTCGTGTTGCTTTGATTCTTCAAAAGATGTTGGCGTTACTGTGATTTCTCTCCGTAAATAAAGATAGAATGAAAGCAAAGGGGCATGCTTATCGGTACATGAGAGCTCCACAAGCACACAAAGTCACTCATTCACACACTCAGGGCGTCTATTTTTAGCCGTCTTAATTAACAGCCTGTGATCATCTGCTGATTATCACCAACCACTGAGACTTTAGGCCAGAGGCGTATGCATGTATATATGCGTTCTAGCATGTGTGTGTGTGTGTGTGTGTGTGTGAGTGTGTGTGAGTGTGTGTGTGTGTGTGTGTGTGTGATGGATTTCGCATGACAGCATGGCAGGCGTTATCAACACAGACAAGTGATGGCCTATTGCGCCCACGTAGCTCCGTCCAGACTGACAAACCTATTTTTAACGTTCTCTCCCACATAAAGACACGTTCTCACTTATCGCGCCGCCTCTTGAGTCTCAGATGAAGAATCCTGAACACGTAGACTGAGACGCAGACGTTCTTCCTGTTCCCTCTCCGTCTCACGCCACCCCACCGTGGCACTCCACTGCCTGAGAATTAACAGCTTTTCAACTCACAGGTCGTCAACCTGCCGTTCATTCATTACTTCTTCATCATCAGGAGCTCGAGAAAGTTTCCTTCTCTCATCATTCCCAGCTGCTGGAACCAAACTGTTGATGATGATTTCATTATGAGCTCATAACCTACTGGTGAAACTGTAAAAACCAAATACAGTCGTGACTCGATGATTCGACCCTTAACAATCCTAAACCTGCTGACAGGTTTGTAGGAAAAACCAACAGAACCCATAAAAACAGCCTTAACATAGCGACAGCCTTGGATTGTGACTCCGACATGACATTTAATGTCACCAATCAGGATGACGGCGTATTATCTGACTGAACAATCCCACAGATTGGCTACGTTCACACTGCAGGACTTGATGCTCAATGAGGATTTCTTTGTGACTTCCTTCACGTTTCCACTTCAATGCGACTTGTATGTGATCTGCTGTGTGAACTTCATACGACCCAAAAGTGTCCCGCATGCGCACAAGAGGACACGACGACGTCACACGCAGCGAGCGTGCTCAGTGTTTATGGAAGTAAACATGGATGGTAACGGTGGAGCGTATCTGCCACTCCCCCGCCGCCACCGATGGAGGAAACAGAAGTGTGAGCGCTAACTAAACTAGCATCAGCAACCAAGTACTGCCTGTGTGTTCTGGACACTTCCACCCCGTCAGAGCGCTGCCCCGGGGTGGAAGTGGGCAGAACGTGCACCAGAGCACCGGTCAGTTAGGCTGAAGTCCAGCAATGCGTCGTGTTCTAACAACACACTAGTTATTATAACAACTATGAACAATAATGAACAACTAATGAGCCTTCCAGCATCAAGCCCTCCTTGTATCTGGACCTCCGTCTGGACAATCTGACATAAAGAAGGTTTTACATTTAGTGTCGGATCATCGAGTCACGACTGTCCCTTATTTTAAAACGGCACCTTGTCTCTTTAAATGGACGTTAGATTTCTTTCATGTTTGGAGTCAGATGTTGGGTCATGTCCTGATGTGCTGTAGTGGAAGCAGCCGTCATCATGGATAGTTTTAGTGTCTGTGTTCAGGACTGGCTTTTTATTAGTCTTTAACCGTTGATGTCAGAGATGCTGACCTTTTTCTTCTTCTTGTTTTTCTCGTGTTTGTTGCCTCCCTCTACAGCAACAACCCTGCACACCGTTACTATCTGGCCACAGACCCGGTGACGGGGCAGCTCTACGTGTCCGACACCAACTCGCGACGAATCTACCGGCCCAAGATGCTCAGCGGCGCCCGTGACCTCATCAGTAAGCATGAGCTTCCCAAGCACAGTACCACGTTGGCAGGATAAACACGACAAGTTGTTTGAGACGCTCCAGTTCTGTTCACTGAATGCCTGTTGTATGTATGTGTGCCTTCAGGTAACGGAGAAGTCGTGGCCGGTACAGGTGAGCAGTGTCCTCCATTCGACGAAGCGCGATGTGGAGACGGAAGAAAAGCCACAGAGGCTCAGCTACTGGGACCAAAAGGTGGATACACAAACATGCACAGGCACAAGTGGAGGGTTGTTATTTAAACCGATCCAAGAAAGTCTGAGGAACACAGCTTCTTACATACATACATCAATGACAGAACCGAAATGCACGATTGTTTTTGTGACAAAGTGAATCCACGAAGGAAAGTCTTGAGCTGTGCACGTAAACGTTTGGTCGTGACTGTATGATTAATAGTCAGCAGAAAGATATTGTGAATTTGTTTTGGTCTGAATATTCATCATCACAGATTCTTGCATTGTGTGCTTGATGAGGGAACACAGCGACCACGGTGGTCTGATCATGTCCCTGACGGTCGATGTGGGTAAACGAATATCTGGGATAGCATCACTGCATTATTGTAGATTTAATCTACAGCCTCCTGGGGTTACATATAGCAGCGCTGAATTTAACTACGCCACTGAAACGCAGCTCTGGCATGTTATTGAAGTGCATTAAAAAACTTAACCACACGATATACTGTCTGACAATTACAAGATCCATATATGTTTATGGGAGAAGTTATCGGTTATGTCCGTTTGAGAGGACAAGGCGTTATAGCGTACTCGCTTTTATTACCGCTTTGGTTTCAGATAATAGGAGTTAACATGTCACAGAGTAATGCAATTTGTGGACAGTACTTTGATATCGTTAGCAATAAAAAGCAGCGTCCCAGAATTCAGTGAAAGTTTCCACGTTGTCCTTGAACCACACTGGATCTTATTTTATTTCATTTTATTCTCCTGAAAACTGTGATGTTCATGAACAAATGGCTTCATAAATTACACTCACGTCTCTCTTTCTCTGTGGTAGGAATGCTTTCAGGTGAACTGTTAGCATGATCCTAATAATAAAAAACAATACATGCTTAAGGTGCTTGTTAAATACAAGTCAACACACTCCTCCTCCTGCAGCGATGTGCAAATGTTCCACCAGCAGACTCGTCTCTCTGACAAGTCGGTTTTGGTTTTATTGTCGTTCTCCACTGATTTCGGTGGCTCATACGACGGTGTAAGAAGCTGGACGGACAGCTGAGTTTGTGGTATATTATCAAAAGCTGTGGAGGCTTCTGTAATCTGCAGTCTGCTCACATCTCTCCCTGGCCTTTAAAAGCAGTGCACTCTCTGCCACAGCACTCTGACAACACGCCGAAGCAAAGAACAGTCAGTGTCCCTAAAAAGAGACTGCTGCAGAATCCCCACAAGCCAACGTACGGCACCTTAAATGAAATAAGCTCGGGAGGAGATGACACATTTGGTTACCGCATTGCTCTGTTTCTGTAGGACGACTCCTGTCCTTTGCAGGAAACAGTAGGAAATTGATGGTGAACCACGAGGATAAGTTAACTGTTGGAAGCCATCTGAGCCTTCAAAGACTCAGTCCCTGACAACTGCAGCAATTTGGTGTAAGATGGCAGTTTTTCACAGTGCAGCAGAATTGGCTCTGATGCTTTAAAATTGGATCTGTCCAGGCATGCAAGGTAGCTCTAGAAAACATCTCAGGAAATAGCTCTGAGAGGTGCTCAGCGTCTCAACGGTCTTTCACTTGTTGGGCTACGTTACCATCACAACAGACTGAACGTATGTGAAGATGGACGTACCGTGGGATGGACACCAACGTCATATTCTGACAACATTTTCAGGTGTTGACTTATTCCATAAGTACGTACCAGCGATGTTACGCTACAGGTATAGGTACAGTTTGGTATGAGACATTTGGTTTGGTGTAGTATTGAGTACACCCTGGTCAGATGATTTATACCAACAGCACTGCTGAAATTCTTGGCAGTGTATGTTTTTCCTTTACTGTGTTCTTTGTATATTATTCATCCTGAGTCCACCACAGGAGTTATTTTAGTAATCACCTGTATGAACCTGTATTAACCTGTGTGTGTGTGTGTGTGTGTGTGTGTGTGTGTGTGTGTGTGTGTGTGTGTGTGTGTGTGTGTCACAGGGATTGCGGTCGATAAAAATGGACTGATCTACTTCGTGGATGGAACTATGATCAGGAAGGTGGATCGTAACGGCATCATCTCCACGGTGCTGGGCAGCAACGACCTGACCTCTGCGCGACCTTTGACCTGCGACACCAGCATGCACATACGACAGGTAACACGCAAAGAGCGCCTACACCTGCAGAGCTTCTGTCTGTCTCATCTGGACATGAGGGGAGTCACACAAACACTGTCAGTGTACTGGTCTGACTTTCAGACGTGTCTGTCATCAGTGCCTTCTTTCTCAGCGCTGCCCAAGGAAAAGGTCCATCAGTGGTAATCTGTGTTTGTCACAACGCTATATCACTGTTACGCTTTACTGGAGCTAAATGTTTGCACTAAATGCTCTCCGTGTTGTGTGTGAATCATGGGGGGCAGTGCTGTGAAAGAGACAAAAGACAATTAAAGCAAGAATCTGTGGCTGACGTGCCATCAGAAGAATAAAGATCCCTTAAATCGTTACAGAGCACGGGTGGAAATGTGGTGACATTTACTGACTTTTCCTTCATTTATCTCAGACAAAGGAGGGAAACGCAAGAAGGACTTAGCGAGCATGTAGGAACGAGCAAGTCGTCCTCACACGTATTCATCTCCTTCCATTAAAGAAAAGGCAAAATCCACAACAGTCACTCAAATAACTAGAAACTGAAAAAAATAATAATAAATAAAAATGTGCTAAATTATAATTTAGTGAAATCAGACGTTGCTTTTGAATTGTGGTTGAAAAGAATAATTAAAAAAACAAAACTGTTGTGGACCAATGAGAGGCCTTTGCTGATGAGCAGTGGNGCAGTGGTCCAGAACACCTGTCAACAGGTGCAGAAGTCTGACTGAGAGTTACAGAAACACCTGATGGCAGTGATTGGCTCAGAGGGTTGTTCAGCTACATGTTAGTTCACGGCTCCCATCAGGCTGGTTTGCTTGTGTGTGTGTGTGTCTCTGTGTGTACATGTGTGTACATGTGTGTACATGTGTGTGTCTGTGTGTGCATGAGTTGCGGTGTCTGTTTTGTGGGCCGAGCATTGCGGTTAGAACTCTGACCACGTGTCCGTCTCTGCAGAACGTAGCTCAGTTTGACTTCTTGAGTCCACTGGTGGAATCAGATGAACCAGCATCCCACACACTGTCGGGTCACACGGCTCGCAGTAAAGATTGTCTTTAGTTGATCATCTATTTCCAGTGTGTTAATACACTCAGTGCTTTATGGTTAAATATTACAATGGGCTATGACTGTATCATTTGGACATTTGGACATTTTTTTGCCTCGTTATATCCTATCAGGGTTCAATCATGTGAAAACTGACCAGTAGATAGTGTGTGTGTGTGTGTGTGTGTGTGTGTTTACAAACATGCATAGTTGCATCATTTTTAAGTTGCAGTGAGGTACGGTTGTTTCTGAAGGCATTAGAACTGATGTGTAATTAAAAACAAGATTTCAGGCCCCAGCATCCTGTAACGAGGGTGCACAAGGTGAGGGATTGGCCGAACCAATAAGACACCAGACTTTTAGACTTCATGACGATATAAAAGTGTACAAGAGCACAAGTAGACTATTAAGCATGAGCCAGACCAGTGAGCCCTCTCACCAGTAACAGAAGCTGAAGTGGAACATCCTTGAAAAATTATACGAAATACACTCTTCATGCAAAAGCTGCATCAGCGTGCTTCTGACTTGTGAGAACTGGTGTTTCAGTATCTTCAGTGACTCTACAACCTGGTGTGCAGATATGGAGCTGCGTGAGTGAGAGGAGATGATAAATGTTATAGTTTGTACTGTATACCTGAATAGTAAATGGAAACCATGACTCCTGTATTCAAGAGTTTTTAACCCCTTTTACAGCAGAATGTGGACGCCGATATCGACTCAGTTACTGGTGGAATAGGTTACTCAGGTCTTTATTAAGGTCTTCATGGAAACATAGATTTAAAGGGTTCAATGACTGAACCAGGAAGTACAGCATGTATGAGTACTGAATAGCAAAACACATCATAGTTCAACGAGTCCAACTGAAAAACTCTGTCCTCCTCTGTCTGTACATCCAGGTTCGTCTAGAGTGGCCCACAGATCTCGCCATCAACCCCATGGACAACTCCATCTACGTCCTGGACAACAACGTTGTGCTGCAGATCACTGAGAACAGACAGGTATCATCTGCTCCAGCTGCTCCATGTGCTGCTGTTTGTAGTGAAACAGCTTCAACCAAAACATCCAAAAAAGACGGTTTTACTCAGTCTGAAGTCAGTCCATGTGTGTGTGTTCAGGTTCGTATCGTGGCTGGCCGTCCCATGCACTGCCAGGTGCCCGGTATAGAGTACACGATGGGGAAACGAGCTGTTCAGACCATGCTGGAGGGAGCTACAGCCATCGCCTTGTCCTACAGCGGCGTCCTCTACATCGCAGAGACAGATGAGAAGAAGATCCACCGTATCCGACAGGTAGTCTGCAGGAGTCCTACAGCACATGCATGCACACAGTTTGTCTGTCTGATGAATGTAAAGCCACGATAATGAAATTAGGGTTATAGCTGATCATATATCCCCGTTCTAGCCTTAGCTTGTGTCATTATCATGTGTTTTATTTAGATTTTATTTTTAGAAGTTTGTTTTAGTTCAAGGCTACCTTTGACTAATTACAATCTGGAGAGATGAGCGATGAAGATCCTGCTTGATGCTTTCAGGGTGCTCTTTTTGTTTCTGTGAAAGGGCAGCTTGTTGCTTTGCTCTTCTCTTCTCATCACTTTTTCTATCACCCCACTAGGTGTCAACTGACGGAGAAATCACCCATCTGGCTGGAGCGCCATCTGACTGTGACTGCAAGGTACTACAGCACATCCACTTGGTCCAATGTCACAGTACAGCTGCTGTGTTTGGCTCACCAGAAGCACTTAAGTTTAAATTAAACGCATTGCAATCAAAGAATGACGTGGATTAGATTACACAACATTTCTAATCTAACATTATTATGATTTCTTACTTATTTTCTGTCTCTGTTTGTTGCTGTCCTCTGTCTTGTAGAACGATGCCAACTGTGACTGTTATCAAACGGGAGACGGCTACGCTAAAGACGCGAGGCTTAATTGTCCTTCCTCTTTAGTGGTGTCTCCAGAGGGGACGCTGTATGTGGCTGATCTCGGAAACATTCGGATTCGAGCCATACGACGCAATCAACCACCGACCGGTACGTAACGGAGCTGAGTGCAGCGTCCCAGAAATGACTCCAAACTCTGTCACCTCTCACTTCATCCTAAGTTTTTGTACGATTATTTCGTCTTTTGTACCACAGCAATTTCCCAGACTGGGATAAATAAGGTATTTTTCTATTCTATTCTTTTCTAATTAAAAACAAACGCTCAACAGAGGCTGTGTTTAGAATACAGGCCCCAAAGTAGAAACCTGTTCGCCTGTGATCACTGACACGAAAACCTGTGATCACACAAACATAATTGAGTACAGCTGTAGTTTCCAATTAGTGTAATTACCTGGGTTGTAAAATCAGCTGTGAACACCGGATGAATTGAAAAAGTCTATTGTAAGTCTTCACAACAATAAAAAAAGGATACAGGAAGTTCTAAACAACAAAACAATCACTTTAACACAGTTCCTGGTACCGCCAGGCAGAGCCGTGGTGGCTGTGCTCCTTGTAGGAGCCACAAATGTTGTTTCTGAGTATTGATCCCGTAGTTTGTTGTATTTGGTTGTCATGGTGATGTGGGTGTAGTTGGTGACAGGTTGAGCTGTCCAAAAGGCTGACAGTCAGTCATGCGGTGGTTTATCCAGAGAGAGGAGGGCTGGGTAGCCGTAGTTTTTGTTGACCGCCACGCTTGAGTGACGAACGCGAAGCATACGTATAGTGTCTTTATTTTTTTTGACAAGTTTACTGCAGCCCAGGACTAATGCCTGCCAATCACAGATCACCTTTTTTTAAAATATATTTTTTGGGCTGTTTTGGCTTTATTAGATAGGAGAGAGAGAAAGAGAGACAGGAAAGTGGGGTAGAAGAATGGGGGACGGACCTGCAGTAAAGGGTCATGAGCGGGCCTCGAACACATGGCCGCTGCATCGGGACCTATAGCCCCTATACATGGGACGCCAGCTCAACCAGGTGAGCTATAGCAGCGCCTCCACAGATCACTTTTAATAAAAGGAGAGAAATACAGCCGATCTTTGGGTGTTATTCAGGAAGCGACAGCGCTTCATACAGTCAGACAGAAACCATCCTCGGCCTCTCCAGCCACTGTGGACGTTGCTAAACTCTCACAGACAATGCATAGTTTTTACAATCCACAATAGCTCCGTAAAGCAGACTTGGCTCGAGGTTTTAAGTGGAAATCAGTTTGTGTGACTGGTCAGACGGTGTGGAGGACATCGCACATCATCAGCGTCTATGGATGGCAGCCCTCAGTTGTTCTTCAGCACAAAACTGCAACATGAAACTTTAGGAGCACATTCTTTGGTCAGATGAGACCAAGATAATACTCTGTAATGGGATCCCGTGTACGTAGCATGAGCCTCACCAGGACTATCACACTGAATACGTAGTCTTGACAGTCAAGACTTGACGGAGGTGGGAGTGTGATGATGTGGGGCCGCATGAGTGCAAAAGGTGTTGATGACATTTCTCGATGAATGTCTGAATACTGGCTGACCAGATGGCCGCCAGAATCACACACGAGTCTCTAAAGAAAGTGAAAACTATGACCTGGCCAGGTGTGTCACAAGTCAAAGAGAACACAACAGGTGTGTTTTAAAGAGAGAGCAGCTGCCAAATGCATCTCTCTGGTAATGTAGAATCCTTATCGCTCAGGAGGACGGTCCTTAAAACTAACTAACTGCTTTTTTAATAAAGTCTGATATACAATATAATCTAAGCTGCTCATTTTAATTTTACATCAGAGCAAATACTCTACAGATCAATTTAAAAGCGCTGCAATGACTGAGAGGTGATACGGCATTTAGGTGATGTTCTACATACGTCTGCTGTAAAAGTCTAAAAGTGTTTACAGTTTTTTTGATTGCCTGAGACGAGGTTATGTAGCGCTGCATCTTTCTTCCCACTCCAACACAGACCTGATGTATGCACTCTGTATTGCTGGTGCTTTTATCTGAAAAAAAGTTCTGCGTGCAGTTAAAACGACCTGCAGAGCCGCTCCGCACGGTTATCATAGCAATCATCAGCAGTGCTCTGAATAGAACAGTTCTGCAAATAAGGAGATAATCCAACACGTGGCTTATTGCAATAGTAATATTCTTACTGAATGTGTGACTGTACATCCTCAGGCTCTCTGGCTTCAGGTCCCAGCTCCTACGAAGTCGCCTCCCCGGCCTCTCAGGAGCTCTATGTGTTTGATTCTAATGGAACGCACCAGTTCACCATGTCTCTGGTTACCGGAGACTATAAATACAACTTCAGTTACAGGTAGGTGGGAAATTAACACAAACATGAGCTGAGAAACAAAAAAGAGAATGTAAATGTGCAATACCCAGCAGAGCCTTTGTAATTGTAATTTACTTCTTCGCCGCCCGTGTTTGTCTCCGTCTTTGAAAACGCTTTTGACTTGGTTATTTTCCTCCCTCAGCAACGAGGAGGACGTAACCGCGGTGACAGACAGCAGCGGGAACACGCTCCGTATCCGTCGAGACACCAACAGGATGCCGGTGCGTGTGGTCGCCCCTGACAATCAGGTGAGATGAGTTTGCGATGCTGCAGGAGGAAAACGTTGGTTTTTAGATGCTTTAGCCCACATAAACACTGTGAGGCTGCAGCTGAAGAATCCTGTTTTCGATTCTCACAGAAGTCTTGCAAACAAAATGATCGAGAACACTGTATTACCGATACAAAATCAGCAAGCATGTGCTGATGTTTACTGCCAAACATACGACCGTACAGTCTGTACAGAGTGTAACATGTAATCCTGACGCCCGTGGCTGTGTGTCCACTTGTGTGTGTGTGCAGGTCATCTGGCTGACCATCGGGACTAATGGAGGTCTGAAGACTCTCACAGCTCAGGGTCAGGAGCTGGTCTTGTTTAGTTACCATGGCAACAGCGGCTTGCTGGCTACCAAGAGCATCCAGATCGGCTGGACTACTTTCTACGAGTGAGCCGTGTTGTTGTGTTTATGTCTGAGTGCGTCACGTATGTACGGCTGTGTGCTGAGGACTGATGGACGTCCTGCTACAAGTGCGTCGACCGTATTACCCCGATGGTTTGTGGAACTGAGAAATGATGGAGAATTGCACATTTACATGACTCCTCTGTCAAAAAAGCATAATGATATGATCTATATGGTCTCAAGCACTGTTAGGTAAGAAGCTGGCCGTGTGTGTGTGTATGTGTGTGTGTGTGTGTATGTGTGTGTGTTATGCAGATTCAGGTGTTTTTTGCAGGTATCCACAGAACACATTACCCTAATGGTGACCAATGGCCTTTCACCCCCCCTCCCTCTCCCCCCCTCTGTCCTTGTAGCTACGACAGCGAGGGCCGGCTGACGAATGTGACCTTCCCCACCGGCGTGGTAACCAATCTCCACGGCGACATGTCGTCGGGGGCTGTTGCCGTGGACATTGAGACATCAGGAAGGGATGAGGACGTTTCCATAACAACCAACCTGTCATCGATAGACTCCTTCTACACTCTGGTGCAGGGTAAGGTGCTCGCTCAGGCGTGTGTGTGCGTGACAGAGCGAGGGAGAAGAGACGTTGTGTGAAAGAAGATATTTCATTATGTGAATCCTACATACTGACCTTATTTTTGGTAGTTGCTGTATTGATTAGAGGTCATGTTCTACTCATGATGGAGTCCTTCTACAGATATCCTGCTGTGGGACTGAAAGCAAAAAAATAACGCCCATGAAAACACAACTCTCTCGCTTTGGAGGCGCTCATATCGATTATGCTGCTACATATAAGCCGTGGAGTGCAGATATTTATTAAACTTTTAGGAAATAGTTGAGCAACAACTTTAGCTCTGATTAATGTTTTGTCCAGATTGCATTCGTCGCTCTTGATCTTCATTCATCTGACCCGTGTCCATCCCTGTAGAGTCGTGTTTTCTTTCCTGGGCCTTTCGGTTTGTAATAGATGTGAAATTGGAGAGCAAAGTTAAAGAGGCAAAACTCATGTGAAAGATATGTTTGTGGTTTTGGAGAGGCGCCTACAGCAAGACAGGCAAACTTTTGGTGCTCTGTGGGATGTTTTTGGACCGATGCGGGCTTCGTCTTGTCTGCAGAGAAAAGCCTGTTCAACATCTGTACCTCTGGGTTTTTTCATAATATGGGATATTTGAGGTTTCCTTCTTTGGTGGGAGAATGTGAGAGTGTGTGACAAAGACTGAAAGCAGATGCCTCGTGCCAAAGCGTGAGCAGTGGCAACCTTGCAGGCTTGAAGGACTCGTTAGCATACCTACTGCCGTCTCTGCCAAGGCAGCTAACTACACAGCTGAAGTCACAGAACAATAGCTATCCACAGCTAGCCTTTGTATTCAAAGTTGATGAGCAGAAGACACAGAGAGACAGTTGACTGCTCGGTTAAAGTCAGATCTCTTTATGGAAAGTGTTTATTATGAGGTTCAGTGTTCCACAGTGTGGATGAAGAAGGACAAAAAAGCATAAGCCAGAGGTGCCATCTCTCTGTGTTGGTTGTAAAGCATCCTGTAAATCTCACATTGAGCATTTTAAATTACTTTGATGTAGGGAAACAGGAGTGTTTTATAGTGATGCTGGAAAACATGCGGTGATGTGGACGTTTTCTGATTTGTTGATTCATGACAGTAGCTGGTCAGTGTATTAAAAACGTTCTGCTGCTGTTTGTCGGTGCTGAACAGCCTCAAAGGTGTGATGACAGCGACCCGCTCCAATAGGACGGCCCTGATTGGTTCTGTGTGGTCGAGGTTTGAAAACTGCAGTGAGTGCATGCAGCTATATCTCTAGTGAGTGCAACTTGGGCAACACCTAATGTAAAGTTCTACCAGTAACGATCATCTAAACCATCCTGTAACGTATAAAAAGCTATATTTAGAAAATGTTTGCTCTCCCCTTCATCGGATTTGTTTTCTGCGGATTGTGTCAGAATAATTTACACCAGCACCTTGTACACTGAAAGTAAGCCGTCTGTATTTTAAACCTTTTAAGAAGAGAGGAAGCGTGCGAGCTGTAAAGCCAGGATTGATCTACCAGTGCGTCGTCTCTCATAATTCTAGATTTGAAAACGACAAAAGGGAAAAAAAAAAAATCGCAGCGTTCTCATCCTCCCTCATCCCGGAGACGTTCGAGTCTAAACAGCAAAGGGAAACTATAATTCAGCGCTGATGCTCTTGTTAAATCTGAACTAATGAGCCGGTTGAAGTGAGGCCTCGAGTGGCCGGCAGTGATTTGTTTCGGAGTGTACATGTGCCCGGAGCGTGAGGGAAAACAGAGCGGATTCTCCCCCACAGCACAGCACTATTGATTGAAATGTAATAAGTTATTCAAAGCCATTGACAAGCGCAGTATTCCTCTCCATCAAGTCGTGTACATTATTTATCGCTTCGCCTCCTCGCTAGCGTCCAAACTGCACGGCATGTGTGCAAACCGATCTGCGGAATATGAAATCACATTAGGTGGAGCTGGAGGCCAGAAGTGGTACGCCAGCTAACACAGCCACTGATGTTGTTGTTGATTGCCTTGAGAAGAAAGCAGCTGAACATGGAGGTAATGCAGAGTTTGACAATCAGCGAGGACCAATTCTATAAACGCTCCTGCTATTTCCTTACAATTCATAACATGTTTTTAGCTTTCTTCTCTGCTGGAACGCTGATGTGAAGTGAAGGATGAGCACCACCCAGCAGATAGCCCACAACACGATCAGAAAACAGCCCTGCAGTTCATTCACCTTTGAACAGATTTAAAATGTCTTTGTGATGAATTGTTTGATCCACGTTAATAAGGATCTACCAAACAATCGAGTGTGTTTCCTGTTTTCCTCACATCTTTTTGGTAAATCAAACTAGAGAGTCGATGAGAGCCCTCGTGGAAGATTTTCCTTCTTCTACTTTTAAACAAGCAGTAGTTGTTCTAAAAACATGAAAAAAATAAAAATAATTACAAATTAATTGGAGTGGAAACTGTTTGGACTCATTTAGAAGATAGGAGGATGTGAAATATGATGCGCCGTCAGATGTGTAGATGTTTTGTTTTTTATGGGCCCTTTGGGGGGAAAAAAGAGGCAATAAATTAGAATAAAAAGCTTTTGCCAGGAAATACTTTGATCAGTTTAAAAAGAAAAAAAAAAAACAGAAAACTGTCACCTGACGAGGAATCATTTGCCAGAATGAAGTAAAATGTGAAAGTAATCCAGAGAGGCTGCTCCCGGTGTCCTGTTTGCACATGCATGGTCATTAGTCCTGCCAGAGGTCAAGGGGAACCTAATTAAAGGAGGCTGCAGGATGTTAATACCTGCTCTGTGCTCCATTAGCCGGTTCAAACGCTGCCCTCAGAAATGTACTGAACTGTTTCTCTCTTCACATTTATCACCTCATCGCTCTCTCTTCCACATTCTTGCTTTCCTGTCTTGAAAGTTGGGTTTGGTTCCTGACGTGTCTTTCTCTCTACAGACCAGCTTCGTAACAGCTACCAGGTGGGTAACGACCATTCACTGAGGGTCATCTATGCCAATGGGATGGACACACACTACCAGACGGAGCCCCACATACTGGCAGGTATGCAGCTTGGAGCACAATGTGTCAGAATGCTTCTGTTACACTTTAAATCAGTTGTTAAATGATCGTGGTTTACACAGTGCAGCGTGCAGGCCCTAAACGCTCGTGAGCTATAAACTGCTCAGTGCCCGACGCAGCAGATTTCCATGCAAATGGTTTTCAGCCAAGAGATTTTGTGTCACACGCTGTGCCCTTTTCTTTGAGATGGCAGTCCAGCTCTCTGCAGATAAACACCCTCTGATGGGCCTGTTTGGGAAAAGGATCATAGAGGGGCGTCAGTGTCGTGTTTTCAGATGTTCGTCTCCGACACTCCGTCATGACTCAGTGGTTTCAGCTCGCAGTTTGATTTTACACATTAGGATCAGATTTGCATCGCCAGGATTACAAAACATCACAATTTAATGCATTTAATAAGCCATACAATTCACATGTGAGTGTGTTTACTGCTAATCATCAACCGTTTGACTTCTCAGTGGTGTTCATGGCCTGCATATATTCTGGTCCTAGCTTTGTGGAAAGTATGCTGCAGGCAATTTCACAATAAACATGTGATTTATACTCTTTTATTAATGTCTAATCTCTGTTGCTTGCCTGGCAATGCGTTTGCAGCTTCCAAAGTACAGCCGTAGAACTCTGACAACCATCAGTCCAGAGAGATGCTCACAGTGTCTGATGTAAATCACAGGGACTCAAACTCAGCACTCAGCTGACTTGATTCCAACATTCACACAAACAGCAGTCGTGTGTAAACCCACATTTAATTGCCAGTGTTGCTTGTTTTGTTTTGCATATTCTTGTTTAGATTTTTTCATCATAAAATGTCACTGGAGGCTGCCGCTATAGCTCACCTGGTTGAGCTGGCCACCCATGTAAAGTGGCTATAGTCTCCAGCGGCCGTGGGTTCGAATCCCGCTGATGGCCCTTTGCTGCAACCCTTCCCCCATTCTCCTCCCCCAATGTCCTGCCTCTCCTTCAACTGTCCTATCTAATAAAAGGCAA
Source organism: Stegastes partitus (assembly GCF_000690725.1). Lineage (NCBI taxonomy): Eukaryota > Metazoa > Chordata > Actinopteri > Pomacentridae > Stegastes > Stegastes partitus. The sequence goes on from NW_007578269.1 coordinate 398,167, forward strand.
GAAGGCCCAAAAAAATAACTTAAAAAAATTAAATAAAATGTCACTGGGGTTCACATCTTTGTCACGTCCTCGTAGGTGCTGCTAACCCAACTATAGCCCGGCGCAACATGACCCTGCCGGGAGAGAACGGCCAAAACCTGGTGGAGTGGAGGTTCAGGAAGGAGCAGACCAGAGGAAAAGTCATCGTGTTTGGGAGGAAGCTCAGGGTGAGTGCTCTCACACCTTCTTCAGCTGAAAGTGGGAAGTTATAATTATATTTATAGTAGAATTAATGCTAACACTTTACGTCTACTTCCCGCCACCAGCGCCTGCATTTAGCATTTCCAAGCAGGAGGTAGACGTAAACGCAGCACCTTCAGCACGTTCTGGCTGCGAGGCGTCACCGTCTGTCGCTGTGACCACTGTGAGCGGTGTGAAGTTGTATCTGTTGTTCTTACACGCTATTAGAAAAGAAGGAGCAGTGATTTGTCTGCGGTGCTTGAATATTACATGAAGCACTCTCTAAAGAGCCCGGCTTAATAGGGAGAAACGTGTGCAGTCATATGGCCTCTGGAGAGTTTGATCCACGCGGCGGTGCCACTTCAGCATGGTCCAATAAACCCTAATGAATGTAGCACCGTGTGTGGTCCACTTGTGGTAATGGGGAGTGATGCATTGTGAGCTCGCAGTAACGACTCGCAGGTAGATGTGTTTTCATAACTGGCTGTGCAAAGGTGGGCATAAATGCGAAGCGCACGCTGCACAAGAATCCGTCTTCACTAACGCGGAGACGGTCCAGCTGTCTCGCAGGCAGCTACAAGATGCCAATTTAAGGCGGTAATGATGATGGGGTAATTGTGGCGCTCGATGAACACCAGTGAACTTTAATCCAGCCTTTCTGCTAAATGCTAATATTCACACTGTTTTTATTGTGCTAATCCTGCTGAGGACTGTACATTGTGCAGAAGATGCCAGTTAATCACAAACTGCGTGTTTAAGCAGCTTGTTGGATAAAACAATGAAAGACGAGAGATGTCAACGCCGGCAACTTTAGTGGAATGATAAGTGGACCGTGTGGGACGGCTGCTGATGGGGGTTCTAATCTCTGGATGCATTCGTTTGGTTTCATGTATGGATGACAGACATGGAACACACTCGCAGGGTGTTCTCGCCAGCTCAGCAGTGAAAGCACTGAAGATGCTCGTCTTGAAACGATCTCATGTCCAGCATTGACTGGTGCCGGATCGAACTGTTTTTGTAATTATACCAATAATATATTAACGATGCAATAAAAACAATCTTTTGTTTCCTCAACCAGGTGTTCACCTCCAATTTAAACCTCAGAGCTAGGTCTAAAATTAACACTTGCGATGAATGTTGGCCAGTTTTTCCAAAGCATCCTCACTCTAAAGGTGAATTACCTGAATTGCTTCTCACAAAGATGGAAGTACAGGTTCACTCACGTATGAGGTAGTAGGGAAGGCGACAGGATGGGGGGAAAATGGGCAGATAAACAATTTATGTATGTATGTATGGTGTGAGGACAGCAGCCGTGCATCTCTGGTGGAAAGAGGAAGTGGATAACGGATAGGTTTTGCTATGAGAAGAGATGTAAGTCGTGTGAACTACAAAGATCCAGCGAGGATTCCAGCACAGCGAGTAAAGACTAAATAAGTAACTGCCCCAGCATGTGCCCAAATTGGCTTGTGATTCGTTTAATGGCCACACCTGCAGTTGTAAATAAGGACTATCAGAGGAGAATTAGAGTCCTGTTTTGGCGGTACGCTGAAATGAAAGTCACAGTTTGCTTGGATCCACATTAACATGGTACGCCATGCCAATCTGCGAAATGATTTGTTTCCCCCAGATATGGGGTGGCTCGGGCTCCGCGTGGCTTTTGGCCGTCGTCCAGACGGTCTTGTGTTTTATCCAGCTGGCTGCTAGCCACCGTCCCAATACCCTCCTTCTCTGCCCTCCTTTATTCACCTCGCTGCATTCAACTGGTGCTAATTTACAAATGAATGAGTGTCTGAAATGAAAAGATGAGAAAAATGACTCTTGAACGTTTTCCAGCAAGACTCTCTCTTTAATGAAACAGGTCTGTAAAACAATTGATTGGCCAATTTGTGGCATTTTCCGTTGCTTCGAGGATCCATGAGGTGAGTTTATCACCGGACCGCGGCCATCCGTCTTCGTAAATCGGAGTTTGAACAAACAGCACATCATTTAGAAAGCGATAAAAACTGGCTCGCTGGCGCCGTGATGCTCCGGTGTTTTATGGGTCCTGGTCGCAAGTTTGTTTTAATTCACTGACGGAGGCACGGCGTCCAATTGAACAGCCAGTTGTTACCAAGAATTTAACACCTGATGTTGTTTATTGCTCGTTTGTTTGCTCGGCCAGGTGGCT